>NC_084474.1:97990593-98152566 GCF_027409185.1 Cynocephalus volans | reverse complement strand
CTCGGCCATCACTGAGCCCTCCCACTTGCTTGGCCTGGCGTGGGGGCCTCCGCTCCCACTCCCTCCGCGGTTCTCTGGCGGGGCTGGTGGAGGGGGTGTCCCGGGCCAGTATCGGGACGGCAAGGAAGTACGGGCGGGCCGACTGTCACTCCACCATACCCTGGACTCCGGCCCCAGGTAAACTCCCTGTTACTGGGAGGCAGATACCATCTCTGCGGCCACCAGTTTGGAAAAAAGCCTAACGAATGTCTGGTTGGGAATAGTGTGGTAGGAGAGTTCCCAGGTCCGCTTGAACCTGCCAGAGACCAGGCTGCAGGTGGGCGCTAGACTCGGTTTATACTGGGGGGATACAAAGGTGAACAAGACCCGAGAAAGATCTACATAGTGCTACAAAGGCACCCAGAGAGACCAGTCGTCTGTGCCCAGCAGAAACCTGGCAGACTTCCTGGGCGAGGTGGTGCCGAGCAGGCTCTTGAAGGCCCAGCTGATAGACGAGGGGTGCAGAAGACACGCCCCAGCCCAGCACAGTGTGCACAGAGTGGGGAGAGGTGCGGCCAGGGAGGGGGAGACTCGACAGAAACCACACACCTGGTGGGGTCGCCACTGCACGATCTAACAGCCTGGGCCAGAGCACACGGAACAGGGAGAAGTCCTGCACGGGAAGTGAAAGCTCAACAGAGATCACACACCCTGTGGTACGTGATCCACCAGCCCAGCAGAGTCCAAGCTGACCAGAAAGGTGGCTCCCCGGAGAAGCCCAAGACCCGAGACAACCACACACACAAGGCACTAGAGGCCAACTGAGCAGTCACGGAGGGAGCCATACGAAATTGGCAACGACAGCAACATCCTAGTTAGTCATTAGTCTCAAACCGGTGAACTGTGAAACCCCCGGCCACAATGAATAAACACCAAAAAAAAGATACCAGAAATACAAAAAATCAAGAAAGTACACCACCAAAAGTTAATAAATCTCAAACTCTAGATCCTATAGAACAAGAAGCCCTTGAAATGACTGACAAGGAATTTCGAGTGATAATTCTAAGGAAACTGAATGAGATACAAGAAAACTCAGCTAGATATCATGATGAAATGAGGAAAAGTATACAGGATCTGAAAGAGGAAATGTACAAGGAAATCAATGTCCTGAAAAAAGATGTAGCAGAACTTGCTGAACTGAAGAAGTTATTCAACGAAATAAAAAACACAACGGAGAGTTTAACCAGCAGGCCTGTCGAACTTGAAGAGAGAACCTCTGAACTTGAAGATGGGCTGTTTGAAATAACACAAGCAGACAAAAAGAAAGAAAAAAGAATCAAGGTCATTGAAGAAAATCTGAGAGAGATATCAGACAACCATAAGCGATCAAATATCCGAGTCATGGGTATTCCAGAAGGGGAGGAAAATGGAGATTCCATTGAAAACATATTCAACAAAATAGTGGCAGAAAACTTCCCAGGTATAGGAAAAATCACAGATCTTCAGATCCAGGAAGCTCAACGATCTCCAAATGTATTCAACCCAAAAAGACCTTCTCCAAGACATGTCATAGTCAAATTGGCAAAACTCAGAGTTAAAGAGAGAATCTTAAAAGCTGCAAGAGAGAAGCGTCAAATCACCTATAAGGGAGCCCCAATCAGGCTAACATCAGACTTTTCATCACAAACCCTAAAAGCTAGAAAGGAATGGGGTGATATTTTCAAAATACTAAAAGACAAAAATTGCCAGCCAAGAATACTCTACCCTGCAAGGCTATCCTTCCGAAATGAGGGGCAAATAGTATATTTCTCAGACAAACAAAAACTGCGGGAGTTCACTACCACAAGACCACCCTTACAAGAAATCCTCAAGGGAGTACTGGGTTTGGTTCCTGAAAAATAACTACCACTGCCATAAAAACCCAAGAAAAATCTAAACCTGCTAGTATAATAAAAATGGCATTCATGAAGAGAAAACAAGCTAACAAAAACACTATCTACAACCTAAGGAACCAACAAACACAGAAAACAAACAGTAAATCAGAAAGCAAGGAACAAAAGACACCTAAGACAACCAAACAACCAATAAAATGTTAGGAATAAATCAACACCTTTCAATAACAACTCTTAATGTAAAAGGCTTAAATGCCCCAATTAAAAGACACAGACTGGCTGACTGGATCAAAAAGCAGGACCCAACTATATGCTGCCTACAAGAGACCCACCTCACCCATAAAGATTCACATAGACTAAGAGTGAAAGGATGGAAAAAGATTTACCAAGCAAACAGAAAAGAAAAACGAGCTGGAGTAGCTATTCTTATATCTGAGAAAATAGACTTTAAACTAAAAACCATAAAAAGAGACAATGAGGGACACTACTTAATGATAAAAGGACTGATCCATCAAGAAGACATAACAATCATAAATATGTATGCACCCAATGTTGGAGCAGCCAGATTTATAAAAGAAACTCTATTAGACCTAAAGAAGGAAATAGACACTAATACCATAATAGCAGGGGACCTGAACACCCCACTGTCAATATTAGACAGATCATCTAGGCAAAGAATCAGTAGAGAAACACAAGATCTAAACAATACTCTAGACCAATTGGAATTGGCAGATATCTACAGAACATTCCACCCAACAACCTCAGAATATTCATTCTTCTCAGCAGCACATGGATCATTCTCCAGGATAGATCACATATTAGGTCACAAATCAAGTCTCAATAAATTCAAAAAAATTGGAATTATCCCATGTATCTTCTCAGACCACAATGGATTAAAACTAGAAATTAATAACAAATGAAACTCTGGAAACTATACAAACACATGGAAATTAAACAGCATTCTACTTAATGACATATGGGTCCAAGAAGAAATCAAGCAGGAAATCAAAAAATTTATTGAAACTAATGAAAACAATGATACATCATACCAAAACCTGTGGGATACTGCAAAAGCAGTATTGAGGGGAAAATTTATTGCATTAAACGCTCACTTCAGAAGAATAGAAAGATGGCAAGTGAACAACCTAACACTTCACCTTAAAGAAATAGAAAAACAAGAACAATCCAAACCTAAAGTTAGCAGACGGAAAGAAATCATTAAGATCAGAGCAGAACTGAATGAAATTGAAAACCAAAAAACAATTCAAAAGATCAACGAATCAAAAAGTTGGTTTTTTGAAAAGATAAATAAAATTGACAAACCATTAGCATGGCTAACAAAAAAAAGAAGAGAGAAGACTTAAATAACAAAAATCAGAAATGAAAAAGGCGATATTACAACTGATTCTTCTGAAATACAAGGAATCATTCGAGACTACTATAAACAACTATACGCCAACAAATTTGAAAATCTGGAGGAAATGGATAAATTTCTGGACACACACAAGCTCCCAAAACTGAACCGTGAGGATGTAGAAAATTTGAACAGACCAATAACAATAAAGGAGATTGAAGCTGTTATCAGAAGGCTCCCAACAAAGAAAAGCCCAGGACCAGATGGATTCACAGCAGAATTTTACCAAACATTCAAACAGGAATTGACACCGATTCTTTACAAACTATTCCAAAAGATTGAAACGGACGCAAATCTCCCAAACTCATTCTATGAAGCAAACATCATCCTGATACCAAAACCAGGTAAAGATATAACCAAAAAAGAAAACTACAGGCCGATATCCTTGATGAATATAGATGCAAAAATCCTCACTAAATTACTAGCAAACAGAATACAGCAACACATATGTAAAATTATTCATCACGATCAAGTGGGATTCATCCCAGGGATGCAAGGTTGGTTCAACATACGCAAATCAATAAATGTGATACACCATATTAATAAACTCAAACACAAGGACCATATGATCATCTCTATAGATGCTGAAAAATCATTTGATAAAGTTCAGCACTCATTCATGACGAAGACCCTCTATAAGTTAGGTATAGAGGGAAAGTATCTCAACATAATTAAAGCCATATATGCCAAACCCACAGCCAATATCATCCTGAATGGGGAAAAGCTGAAAGCTTTTCCTTTAAGAACAGGAACTAGACAAGGATGCCCACTCTCACCACTCCTATTCAACATAGTGTTGGAAGTACTAGCCAGAGCAATCAGAGAAGAGAAGGAAATAAAGGGCATTCAGATTGGAAAAGATGAAGTCAAACTGTCCCTGTTTGCAGATGTCATGATCCTATATATCGAACAGCCTAAAACCTCTACAAAAAAACTGCTGGAATTGATAAATGATTTCAGCACAGAAGCAGGATACAAAATCAACACACAAAAATCATTAGCATTTCTTTTCTCCAATAGTGAACATGCAGAAAGAGAAATCAAGAAAGCCTGCCCATTTACAATAGCCACCAAAAAAATAAAATACTTAGGAATTGAGTTAACCAAGGAGGTGAAAAATCTCTATCATGAGAACTACAAACCACTGCTGAGAGAAATTAGAGAGGATACAAGAAGATGGAAAGATATCCCATGCTCTTGGATTGGAAGAATCAACATAGTGAAAATGTCCATACTACCCAAAGTGATATACAAATTCAATGCAATCCCCATCAAAATTCCAAAGACATTTTTCTCAGAAATGGAAAAAACTATCCAGATATTTATATGGAACAATAAAAGACCACGCATAGCCAAAGCAATGCTGAGCAAAAAAAATAAAGCTGGAGGCATAACACTACCTGACTTTAAGCTTTACTACAAAGCTATAATAACCAAAACAGTATGGTACTGGCATAAAACCAGACACACTGACCAATGGAATAGAATAGAGAATCCAGAAATCAACCCACACACTTACTGTCAGCTGATCTTTGACAAAGGCACCAAGCCTATTCAGTGGCGAAGGGACTGCCTCTTCAGCAAATGGTGCTGGGATAACTGGTTATCCATATGCAGGAGAATGAAACTAGATCCATACCTTTCACCATATACTAAAATCAACTCAAAATGGATTAAGGATTTAAATATACACCCTGAAACAATAAAACTTCTTAAAGAAAACATAGGAGAAACACTTCAGGAAATAGGACTGGGCACAGACTTCATGAATACGACCCCAAAAGCACGGGCAACCAAAGGAAAAATAAACAAATGGGATTATATCAAACTAAAGAGCTTCTGCACAGCAAAAGAAACAATTAAAAGAGTTAAAAGACAACCAACAGAGTGGGAGAAAATATTTGCAAAATATATATCTGACAAAGGATTAATATCCAGAATATATAAGGAACTCAAACAACTTTACAAGAAGAAAACAAGCAACCCAATTAAAAAATGGGCAAAAGAGCTAAGTAGGCATTTCTCTAAGGAAGATATACAAATGGCTAACAGACATATGAAAAAATGCTCAACATCACTCAGCATTTGGGAAATGCAAATCAAAACCACACTGAGATACCATCTCACCCCAGTTAGGATGGCTGAAATCCAAAAGACTCTGAATGATAAATGCTGGTGAGGCTGCAGAGAAAAAGGAACTCTCGTACATTGTTGGTGGGACTGCAAAATGGTGCAGCCTCTATGGAAAATGGTATGGAGGTTCCTCAAACAATTGCAGATAGATCTACCATACGACCCAGCTATCCCACTGTTGTGAATATACCCAGAGGAATGGAAATCATCAAGTCGAAGGTATACCTGTTTCCCAATGTTTATCGCAGCACTCTTTACAATAGCCAAGAGTCGGAACCAGCCCAAATGCCCATCATCGGATGAGTGGATACGGAAAATGTGGTACATCTACACAATGGAATACTACTCAGCTATAAAAACGAATGAAATACTGCCATTTGCAACAACATGGATGGACCTTGAGAGAATTATATTAAGTGAAACAAGTCAGGCACAGAAAGAGAAATACCACATGTTCTCACTTATTGGTGGGAGCTAAAAATTAATATATAAATTCACACACACACACACACACACACACACACAAACCGGGGGGGGGGAAGAAGATATAACAACTACAATTATTTGAAGTTGATACGACAAGCAAACAGAAAGGACATTGTTGGGGGGGAGGGGGGGAGGGAGAAGGGAGGGAGGTTTTGGTGATGGGGAGCAATAATCAGCCACAATGTATATCGACAAAATAAAATTAAAATAAATAAATAAATAAATAAATAAAAACCATTGTAGTTAGTGAGGTTTAGTCCTGGGAGGCTGGAGGTTTTAGTAGTGAGTGGGTTCGAGATCCGAAGGGACTTTTCTTTGCCTCCTTTGACTGTAAATCATCCTCTGAGTTGGCCCAGAAACAGTTCTTCCAGAAAACCTTCTGGGCCTAAACATGTGCCTGAACACAGTCCTCACAAGATTCCATCCTCTTCCCCAGCCTCTATACCCAGTCAGTCACCAGGTCCTATCCATTTATCCCCTAAGTAATGTCCACGTCCACCGCCCCCCCGCCCCCCCCACTGTCTGTGGCCTGAACAACTGCAGCAGGTTCCTCACGCGTCTCTGCATCCAGGGTCACTTCCTCCTCTCTTTCTGGACCACCCAGCTGCTAGAGTGATCTTTCTAAAACAAAGACTGATCACGTCACCCCCATTCAGACCGAATGGACTGCTTAGGGAAAGAACACAGCAGGAGGCGGCTGGGACAAAGAGCTGATCCATCACTGAGCCTAGTCCCTGCTGCACACTCACTCACACTCTTAATGAGTGAGAAAGGCTGGTTCCTCCCTGCTCACCTGGGCAGCAGAGGTCATCTCCTGGGAGTCATCTGTCCTCAGGTCCTTGTCTACCTCGAACCCACGACTCTACCCGTTATTGAAGCTGGGAGATCACACTCGATTTGTAACATCAGATTCCTGCTCATGGGAAAGGCAATTATGTGTGTTAGGAACACGGAACACACCTGCACCAGTCCCAGTCCCCAGGTCTGCAGAAGTCCAGTTGTTAGAGATACAGACTTCTACGGAAGCTGTGTGTATGAGAAGATGGTTTCCCACAGTAGGTTAAGGGTGAGATTTGGACACAGAGAAATAACGAGCTTGTGTGTGCTTCCCTCACTGCAGGGGCAGAACATCTGGTCCAGGTGCCGTGGTCAAGAGCACTGCTGTCAAGTTAGGCAGATGTGCTTTAAAATCTCAGTTCCAAATACTGTGTGACTTCAGACAAAGTGCTTTACTTCTGTCATCCTCAATTTCTTCATCTGCAGTGTGTGTGTGTGTGTTGGGGAATAGTTGCACCTGCCTTCATTCTTCTGTTGTGAGAGTTAAGTGAGATACTAT
This sequence comes from Cynocephalus volans, assembly GCF_027409185.1. Taxonomy (NCBI): domain Eukaryota; kingdom Metazoa; phylum Chordata; class Mammalia; order Dermoptera; family Cynocephalidae; genus Cynocephalus; species Cynocephalus volans. The sequence continues at coordinate 98,145,326 of NC_084474.1, read as the reverse complement.
TGGGTAAAGTACTTGGCACAGTGTCACTCTAAAGACGGTGCTCTTGGTTGGTAGTTTTTGGTTTTTGGCTCTCCAGCACCTATCCCCTTCCTAATAGCATCCTGTTTCCCTCTGGGAAACTACCTCTGCCCACTGTGTGTCACCATGGAGAGACATTAATTCAAGGTTTCATCTTCAGAAGCTGATGGATCATAAGCTTCCTCTGCCTGCAACTGTCCAGTCAGGGAGAGCAGGTGACCTATGTCTATGAAAGAGAAAGAGAAAAGCAGATGGAACGCTGATGGTAATTTTGCTGCAGCAGAGTAAACCATTCTTTCACCCAGAACAGGACAAAAACATTGAACAAACTAGAAATAGAAGAGAACTTCCTCAAACTGATCAACGGCATCTACAGAAAATCTATAGATAACCTGAGACCTGATGGTGAAGGAATGGATGCTTTCCCTCTAAGTTCAGGGACGAGGCAAGAATGTCCACTCTTACAAATTTCTCTTCAATGCTCTACTGGAGATACTAACCCGGGTAACTAGGCAAGAAAGTTAACAAGAAAAAAAAAGGAATCAAGATTGGAAGAGCAGACATAAAACTATCTATTCACAGATGACATGCTCTCGTGTATAGAAAATCCTAAGGAACCCACTAAAAAACTGTTCAAACTAAAAGTACAAAAGCAATATAATAATATTTTAAAAATCACTTGTGTTTCTCTCCATTTGTGCTATGCACTGAATTGTGCTCTCCATTCCTATATTTAATCCCTACCCTTCACGTGACAGTATTGGAGATAGGGCCTTTAAAGAGGTGACTAAGGTTCAGTAAGGTTGTGAGCATAGAGCCTTGATCTGGTAGAACTGGTGTCCTCATAAAGGAGGAAGAGACATCCATTCTCTCTGTCCATGTGAGGACACAGAGAGAAGGTAGCCACCTGCAAGGCAGAGAGCAAACCCTCATCAGAACTCAAACTCTGCCAGAACCCTGATCTTGGATTTTCCAGCTTCCAGAACTGTGAGAAATTAAATTTCTGTTGTTTAAGCCACCCAGTCTATGGTATTTGTTATGGCAGCCTGAGCAGACTAAGACCACTTGTAATGAAGGATCCAAAAATGAAATATTTTGTTAAGATAAATTTAGCAAAGGAAGTATGGGAAAGTGGGAAAGAGAGTGGGATAAGGGAGGAATGGGTAAAGGGTGACAAAAATTGGTAATATTGTACAATGTTGAATATGCTAATTATCCTCTATTGAAAACCACATAAGGAACACAGGTATTGATAATCAATGCTGTACCCCACAGATATTTACAATCAAATATGTTCCAATAATAAATAAATAAATAAATAATAAATAAATAAATAAATAAATAAATAAATAGGAAAGTACTAGGAAAAAACTAATTAAATTATAAATAGCATATGTGTGACCAATAAATGTGTGATGTAAGGAAAAGTGAACAGCATGCTAAATACTGTGTTCTCTGGCCTTGACCCAGTAAAATAAGAAGTTATACTAAAAAAAAAGAAGTGCAAAACTTATGCTTTGAAAATTAAAAAAACACTGTTGAAAGAAATTAAAGAAAATCTAAATATATGGGAAAATATCCTTGTTCATGTATGAGAAGACAACATTGTTAAGATGACAATACTCCCCCAAATGGTCTGAAGGTTCAAGCTGATTCTAAAATTCAAATGGAATTGCAAGGGTCTAAGAATATTCAAAATAATCATTAAAAATAAGAATGAAGAAAGAGAATTCACATTTCCCAGTTTCAAGACTTCCTGCAAAGCAGCAGTCACAATGTGGTACTAGTACAAGTATACACATATATATCAATAAAATAAAATTGAGACTCCAAGATAAATCCATACGTCTATGACAAGTTGTTATTTTTGACACGTGTGCCAAGATCATTTAATGGGCAAAGGAGAGATTTTTCAACAAATGGGTGCTGGGATAACCGGATGAGCCACAGACAAGAGTTAAGTTGGATCTTTACTTCACACCACATACAAAAATTAACTCAAAATGGCTGAAAGACCTAAATATAGGAGTAAAAGCTATAAAACTCCTACAAGAAAACAGATGCAAATCTTTACAGCCTTGAATTTGGCAAGGGATTCTAACATATGAAACCAAAAGCAAAAGCAAAAAAGAAAAAAAAAGATTAAATGGAGTTCATCAAACTTAAAACATCTGCACTTTGAAGGCACCATCAAGAAATTTAAAAGACAACTCACACAATGGGAGAAAATATTTGCAGATTAAGTAAGCAATAAAGGATGTGTATCTAGAAAATATAAGGAACCCTTACAATTCAATAATAACAATAAAACCCCCAAATGATCCAATTTTAAAATGGGTGTAAGATCTGAATAGACAGTTTTTCAAAACAGATATGTAAATGGCCAATAAGCACATAAAAAAACTACTCCAAGCCAGTAGTCATCAGGGAAATGCAAATTAAAACCACAGTGAGAGATCACCACATACCCCGTAGGGTGACTAGAATAAAAAAGTCAGATAACAATAAGTGTTGCTGAAAGAGAAAGAGAAAGAGATGTGCAGAAATCATAACCCTCATACACTGCTGTTAGAAATATAAAAAGGTGATGCCAAAATAGTCTGGCAGTTCCTCAAATGATTAAACATAAAGTTATCATAAGAAACAGCAATTTTACTGCTATATATGTGCCCAAGAGAAATGAAAACATACATTGACCCAGAAACTTGTACATGAATATTTATGGCAGCGTTACTCATAATAGCGAAACGTGTAAATGACTCAAATGTCCATCAACGGACAGATGGATAAACAAAATGTTGTACATACAGTGGAATATTATTCAGAAATCAAAAGCATGAAGTAGACTTTTAGTTTCTGGTCTGGCATGTAAAGAGCTTGGACGTCATCTCTCCCATCTACACAATAATAAAAAAGCTGAGCAAACAGAAAATCAACAACTCTTCTTAGATTCATCAGAGAATTGAGGTCATAGGGCAAATCACTGCCCCAAGTTGAAGAGAATCACAACTCACCAGGGCATAAGCCCAGGAGCAGAAAAGTCCATGGAAACCAGTACTGTGTAGGAGAACTGAAACTGTAATTGATCCATTGTTGGAAGCTCGGTGTTGACAAGTTTGAGGGTAAGAACTCCAGTGAGACCACATCTTAAAGGAGCCTCCATACTTTCATGCGTTTTACCTCCAGAAGCCCTACCAGATTCTCGCAGTGAAGGTCAGAGAAGACTCTCTTCGCACTTCCTGCAGGGGGAGGAAAAAAGGAGCCATTTACAAACATGCCCACAGCAACTAACTGACCTAGGAGAAAGGAAGTTCCCAACTCCAACTGTCCTAGCCTTCCTGTGCCACCTAAGGGGATAAAACAATACAAAACTGAGAATCACTTGTGAAGGTCACAGCCCAGGGGCACAGGCCAACTAAAAACCTGAGAACAAATCAGAGGACTGTATGATGCTTCCCCTCCCCTACACCACACATCCATGGTGTTCCTGTAAAATGACAGGGAATGCAACTGAAGGAACTGTGTATCTCAAGCTCTATTTCAGAAGTCTTTAGGGAAACCCAAAGACCACAGGGCAGACAAAAACAGGGACACTAGAGGAAATTTTATCCTCCAATACTGAAGCTACAGCAAACAGAAAATTACCTAACCACTAGCCAGATAAACACAAAACCTCACACTAAAGGCCTAATTACCTCACTTCCTTTTAAAACAATACATCATATCTGACTTCAAAAAATTACAACACATTCTAAACACAGAAAAGATGACTTGAAAAGAAAGCAAGCATCAGAACCAGGCTGAGCTATGGCAGACTTGTTGGAATTATCAGACCAGAAAACAACTTTAAACTATGGTTAGTATGCAAAGGTTTCTAATGGAAAGCTAGGAAAATATGGAAGAACAGATAGCTTATGTAAGCATAGAAAGGGAAACACAAAGAAAAAATCAAATGAAAATGCTAGAAATCAAAACACCATGACAGAAATAGGGAACGGGTTTGATGGGCTCATCAATAAACTGAACACAACCAAAGTAAGAATCATTGATCCTGAAGACACAGCAATAGAAACTTGCAAAACTGAAATGGAAAGAGAAAAAAATGAAAAAGAACAGAATATCGAAGAACTGTGGGACAATTACAAAAGGTGTAAATATGTGTAACGGGAATACCAAAAGGAGAATGACAGAAGAAATATTTGAAGCAATAATAACAGAATTTTCCAAAATGAATAACACACACCAGACCACAGTTCCAGGAAGTACAGACAACACCAAGCAGGACAAGTACCAAAATTCTACACCTAGCCACATTGTATTCAAACTGCAGAAAATAAAGAAAAAATCATGAGAGAATCCAGAGGAAAAAACTCTTAACCTAGAGAGAAGCAAAGATAAGAATGACATCAAACTTCTCTTCCAAAACTGTGCACACAAGACAAAAGTGCAGTGAAATATTTAAAGTGCTAAAAGAAAGAAACACTAGAACAGAATTCTTTATCCAGTGACATTGTCCTTTACAAGTGACGGAGAAAGAAAGACTTTCCCAGACAAACAAAAATTGAGGGAACATGTGACTGATCGACCCATCCTTGCAAGACATGTTAAAAGAGGTTCTTCGGAAAGAGGGAAATGATAGATCAGAAACTAGGATCGACATGAAGAAAGGAAGAGCATTAGAGAAGAAATCAATGAAGATAAAATCAGTTGTTTTTCTTATTCTCAATTGATCTATCAGTTAACAAGTTTTTCAAATTAATAATAGCAGCGATATATTTGGTGATTATAGATTATGGATAAGTGCAGTGAATGACAGCAATGTTATAAGGGATGGGAAGGAGGAGTTGAGAATACCCTGTTATCAGGTACTTGTACTACTGAGAAGTGACATAGTGTTATTTGAAAGAGGACTTGGATTGGCTGTAAGTGTATATTGCAAACTCAAGGTGACCAGGAAGACAAGGAAAGAAAAGAGTATAATGGATATTCTGAAAGGAGGAAAAATGGAACCATACCAAATTCTCAATTAAAACCAAAGAAGGCAGAAAAAGAATAAAATGCCACCCTCCAAAAGACACATAGAAGAATGGCAATAATTAGAAAATAGTAACCTATATGGTAGATATTAATCCAACTCCATTAAAAATCACTTTACACATCAATGGTCTAATTACACCAGTTCAACGACAGAGACTATCAGAGTGAATAATAATAATAAAAGTCCCAACTATATGTTGTCTACAAGAAACCCATCTTAAATATACATGCACAAATAGCTTTAAAGTAAAGAGGTAGAGAAAGATATACCATGCTAACACCAATCAGAAGAAAGACCGAGCAGCTGTAATAATTTCAGACAAAGCTGACTTCAGAGAAAGAAAAATTATCTGAGATAGAGAGTGGCATGACATAAGGAGAGAGGGATCAATGACCTTTTTTGTCTCTTTTTATAGTTTTCGGTATAAAGTTCATTTTATCTAATGATAAGAATAGTTATTCCTGCACATTTTTGGTTTTCTTTTGTGTAGAATATCTTTTTCCATCCCTTCATTATTAGTCTGTGTATATATTTACAGGTGAGGTGACTTTCTTGTAGGCAGCATATTGTTGGGTCTAGGTTTTTAACCCACCCGTCCATTTTATGCCTTTTGAGTGGGGATTCAATCCATTTACATTTAGGGTTGTTATTGAAAGATATTGTATTACTCTTAGCATTTTCTTGATTTTTCTGATTGTTTTAAATATCTTTTGTTCTTTTCTTTCCCTTTTTATTGTTTGTCTTTGGTGTTCTTTGGTTTTTGGAGGTCATAGGATATAGTTTCTTTCTCTTTCTCATTTGGGTATCTGCTCTACCATTAGATTTTGATCTTACTCATGTATTCATGGTAGTGATTATACACTAACTGGGTATTATCTGGCGAATTAAGCCACAAATTTCGATGTGCACGGCAGCATTACATTCTCAAATAGAAGTGGTACATGGAGGATTAAGCTTGAACTGGCCCTGAAGGTACAAGTAGTTTACATAAGGATTTGATTCAAATGCTGACTACCCCACTTCTGTAACATAACTTTTTCTTTCCCAGCCCGCACCTGTGGTCTCATGTGGAGTTCCCGATGATCAGCTGTCCAGAGAAGAGAACCGTGAGGCCTAATTTACAGGTATCTTTGTGCAATATATAAGCACTACTGAAATGTGGAGAGCTACAGCATTTCAGCTCTTTTTTGAGACATCAGTAAAGGACTGTGGTTAAAGTAAATCCTCCGAGGAGGTAGAACTTTGTGCATTCCACCTAGTTTTTCATTTTTTTTGAAAGAAGACATTGCCAGAACTATAAATGTGTACAATAGTCCTCCTTATCTGTTGGAGATACCTTGCAAACCCCCCATGGATTCTGAAACCAGTACCTAACATATACCAGGCTTTATCCTATAGCTACATACCTATGATAAAGTTTAATTTATAAATTAGACATGGTAAGATATTAAAAACAACAATAATAAGATAGAGCAGTTATAAAATGTGCCAGGATCACTAGTATTGTGCCTTTAATAATTTAAAATAGATAATAATTGATAATTTAAAACATGAATTATTTATCGAACATTCTATTTAATATTTTCAGACCATAGCTGACCATGGGTAACTGAATGTTGCTCTCTCTCCCAGGGATTTTCCACCTTTTTTCCCCTGGGTGACAGAGCTGACAAAGATTACTTAAAGCCCATCTCTTCTAAGCAGTGAGAAGCCCCGAAAAGGACTTAATCTCCTAGAATACTCAAGATAGAGTCATTCCTTCTATTTGGGAAATTAACCACTAATTGGGGTTCTCTTCCTGCATTTATTCTCCAGACCAGGAAGTTACAGAACGAGAACATAGCTGGGGTTTTTGCTAAGTACAGTTTAACAAGTTTAAGAATAGAAGCTGGTAACATTCAGTAAGGCAAGCAAGGTGACATTCTATAATGCAATTAAGTTGATCCACTAACAAAAGCTTGATTTTAGCAAACATTCTCTTCTTACATCAATTTCCCAGTATCTTTACATATCAACCAGTAACCTGTCTGTCTTTGAGCCAGCAACCTTGCTGTGTTACAATTTTTTATCTTACAACAGAGACTATATAGCCTGTGGAAAATTTCCTGTCCTTTGCAAGGTCAATATTTGAAACTGCAAGGCTTTGGAAAACTAGGCCCCTGTGAAATACATTTGTTTTATGCATACTTCACACTGAAACCAGGGAAAGTGAGACTGTGGGTAAGGGGAGACGACTGAACCAATGTATGGGCTGTGATTAAAGTATAGCTGGATGGTGACAAAAAAATCCTGGGAAGAGGTATATGGATAGCCTTCTATGAATGGGAAAACAGCATGAAGGTATTTGTGTCACCAAACAGTGACCTCAGCAGAGGAGTTTAGAAATAGCATGGATAGGATAACCCATTCTGTGGGTACCAGTCAGCCTCTTTTCCCAGCCATTCCTGTCATTGACAAAACAGCTCATGAGAACATGTGGCCCTAGGGGCAGGGAGGAAGGCTGCATGTGGGCTCAGCCACATGAACTTTCACTTGCAAGGCCAACCTGCCCATGGCCACCACGAAGTTCCCAGTCTACCAGAAGTGGAGACCACACTGAGTCCCTGATATGGCACCATCGCCCAGAGTGATCAATCAACAACCTTTTGATAGATTGGTTATGTTGGACTCCTTCCATCGTGGAAGAGACAGCAGCTTGTTCTTACTGGAATTGATCAAATGTGGTTATGTGTTTGTCCTCCTTGCTTCGATGAATCCAAACTACCACCAGTGGACTTTACAGAATGACTTATCCACATCATGGTATTCCAGACAGCATTATTTCTGATCAAGGAACTCACTTCAAGCAGTGAAGTGCAGCAGTAGAGCTATGCTCATGGAATTTACTGGTTTTATTGTGTTCTCCATAACCCTGGAGAAGGTGGCTTGATAGAATGGTGGACTATCCTTCCAAAATCTCAGTTACAGAGCAAAGTAGTTGGAAATACCTGGTAGGGCTCATACAATGATCTCCAGGAGGTTGTATATGCTCTCAGTGTCTCTGTATGATGTTGTTTCTCCCATATCCAGAATTCATGGCTCCAGGAATCAAGGGGTGGAAAAGAGAGAGGCACCACTGTCCATTACATCTAGTGACCCTCTGGCAAAACGTTGTTTCCTATAACCTCAACCTTATGCTCTGCTGATCCATAGATCTTAGTCTGAAAGGGAGGAATGCTTCCACCAAGAGACCAAACAATAATTCTATTCCTGAAACTGGAATTTGAAACTGCAACGTGGCCACTTTGGTATTCTTATGCTTCTGAATCATGAAGGGGAAAAAGTGAGTTATTGTGCTGGCTGGAGTCATTGACCCAGATTACCAGAGGGTATTCGGCCACAGCTCCACAATGGAGACAAGGAATGTGTGTCTGAAATGCAGGTGATCGCCTGGGCGTCTCTTAGTACCACCTTGTCTTATGATTGAAATCAATGGAAAACTACACCATCAATTCAGGCAGGACAACCACTAGTCCAGATCCTTCAGGACACATTCCACAACCAGCTGAGGTACTTGCTGAGGGAAAGTGAGATGGGGAGTGAAAAAGACAGTTACAAATACCAGTGATGACCATGCCGCCAATTTCAGAAATGGGAAATATAATTGTTGTTAACTATTTATTTCTTATAAAAACAGCTATAAAAAACCTACAGCTCACATCAATCATATTCGATTGTGAAAGTCCAAGTGCTTTCCCCTGAAGATCTTGAACAAGGTAGGATGCCCCTATTATCACTCTTATTCAACACAGTGCTGCAGATTCTAGCCAGTGCAAGAATGCAGATTCTAGCCAGTGCAAGAATGCAGAAGAAGAAAATAAAAGGCATGTAGATGAGAAAGGAAGAAATAAATCTGTCCCTATTTGCAGATGACATAATTGTCTACATAATTTTAAGGAATTGAGTAAAAAAAAGCCTCCTGTTAAGAAGTGAGTTCAACAAGGTTGCAGGACACAAGATCAACACTGGAAGAAAAATATTGTATTTCTATACGCTAGCATGGATACATAGAAACCAAACTTAAAACTACAACATCATTTAAAATCCACTCACAAAAAATACTTAGGTGTAAATCGAATGAAATCTGTACACGACTTGTCTGCTGAAAACAACAAAATGCTGAGGAAAGATATCAAGAAAGATCTAAATGAATGAAGAGACACACTGTGTTTGTGGATTGGAGTCATCAAATAGCAAACATATCAAATCACCAAATTATGTACATATTTAACAAAATTCCTGTTAAAATCCCAGCAAGTTTTTGTAGATATACACAATGTTATCCTAAAATTTACGTGCAAAGACCAAAGAACTATCACAAAGAATATTAAAAAATGAGTGTAAAGTGGGAAGTTCAGTCTGTCCAATTTCAAGACTTTGTTACATAGTTACAGTAATTGAGTTTCCACAGTATTGATATGATAGATGCAGATCACTGGAACAGACTGGAACAATCAGGAACACGTGTAGACATGAAAAAATATGCTCAACTGATGTTTTACAAAGAAGTGAAAGAAATTCAACAGAGGAAGTATATTCTTCACAACCAATGGTGCAGGAGCTATAGATATCTATGGGGAAAACACCTGCTGAAACCTCACACATTATATGAAAGTTAACCCAAAATGGATAACAAACATATAAGCATAATATTAAAACATAAGACTTTTGTAGAATAAAATAGGATAAATTTTTTGAAACCTATGTCTTGATAAAGAGGTCTTAGAAAGGACACCAAAGGCACAACCCAAAAAGGAAAAAAATTGATAAATTGGATTTGATCAAAATTAAAATGCTTTGCCCTTTGAAAGAAACTGTTAAAGGGATGGAAAGACAAGCTGCATCCTGACAGAGAATATCTGCAAATTGCAAAGTATATATCTGACAAAGGAGCCATGTAGAATATAGAGAGAGCTCTCAAGACTCATCATTTAAAACAAACACAATTTGGAGAAAAAACAAATTTAACTTTAAGTTTGGTTTCTATGTATCCATGCTATGTAATGGGCCAAAAAAAGAAAAGAAAAGAAAAAAAGACACGAAGAGTTATTTCACTTAAGAGCATATGCAGATGAAGTACAGACACACAAAAGCTGTCCAAAATGACTCACCTTTAAGTGCTAGGCCATGATGAGCTATCACAACACACCTATTAAAACACCTGAAATAAAGGTTAATGACAATATTAAATATTGGAGAGCATGGGGAGAAACTGGACCTTGCATATATTGCTGTTGGAAACAAAATGGTACATTTCCCTCTGGAAAATACTTTGGCAGTTTCTTAAAAAATTAGACATACACTTATTATGCATTTCATCAATTTGCATTGCTGGACATCTGTTCCAGAGAAATAAGAACTTAATTGTTCATATCAGCTTTATTTATAATAGTCAAAACTGCAGAATAACTACAGAGTTCCTCAGTAGAAGTTACACCAACGGTGGCACATCCATACATGCAATTTACTCAGCAAGAATAGAATTGAACGTTGATACATGAAACATCTTGGACGGATCCAGAGAATTATGCTGAGTGATAAAAGCTTATCCCAAAGGTTATATGCTCTGTGATTATATAATTATATTTATGTAACATTCTTGAAATAAAATTATATTGATGGAAAACAGATTTGTGGTGGTCAGGGGTGATTACAGAGGGGTAGCAAGAGGGAAATTTTTGTGTTAATGGAATAGTTTTATATGTTGATGTGTTGGGGCATTGAGGCCACACACCTCCTCCTGGGGCAGAGAACTAGCCACGACCCCACCCACATACACGTATGTAATCTGTTGAAAACATTTGCCTGGACAGGAGAGATAAAGATGGCGCCTGACAGAAGCCACCGGGGAGTGGCCAAGGAAAGACATAGTTTTAAATCATTGGATAAGAGATATTTCCATGCTCATGCTCGCCGCGTGATTGCAATAGCAAAGCATTAGAGCAAGATGCATATTCACACGACCTTTAAAATGATAGGTTGAAGTTAGGAAATTCCTCTGCCATATGCTTATAAAAGCAGGTGCTTGTGTGAAAATAAGCAGAACTGCTTGACGGAACCCCTGCCATGTCTGAGTGTCTCTCTGTGGGCTGAATAGGCAGGCGGCATACTCACCTTCCTCCTGGGCTCTCCTGGCCACTAGGGTGGCAGGAGTCATCCTGCCAGTTCCTCTCTTCCTCATCCCATGGCAGGGGGCTAAAAGGGGCTACTGGGTGGTTCGGGGCCACCGCCCCTGAGCCCCCGCAGCTGGTGCCCAAACAGGGACATGAGGGCTAAGGCAACCGGTCTGCTGCGTGGCCAAGAAAGAAGGGCTACGAAAAGGCCATTGAGCCACGGCACGGAGTTCTCCTCAGAAGAACATCGCCTGGGAGTAGTCGAATTTGTCGGGGTGAGTGTCTTGGGTCATGTCGGCCCTCCCCTACCTTCACCTTAACCCTTCTTGCTTTGCCCTCTTTCACTTTCTTGGACCTTCAGCTAACGGGAAAACAGAAGTGAGACAAGTGACAAATCCTGGCCGGGGCAACTCCCCGGTGGACTCTGAAGGTCTCACCAGTAGTGTCCCCAGTAGCAGCAGCCCGTGTGGGTGAAGGCTCCTCTCCTTTGCTTACTTTGCAATATGGGAAACAGTGTTGGAAAGCATGATGACCTGGCCTTTAAGGCCTTGTGGTATCTCTTAAAGAGAAACATCGTGAAGATTCCATTATTTGTCTGCCTGACACTATACCTCGGTAGATGCCAAGGTAATGCTGGGAGCAATGGACTATCACCACATACACTGGTAATACAGACTTGGCAAGTAATCCAAACTACCACTGGAAAGGCTGTTTTCGAGGTAACAAATAACTCTGCTCCCAAGGGAACATGGTTTCCAATGCTTAAGCCTGATTTATGTGACATTATAGGAGAATTATTTGATACTGACTTAGGTAAACCAGTCTCTTATGATTACCCCACAGACATTAATTGCAAAACTAAATTAGCAAAACAAAATTTACTATCAAAAGACTTTTATGTCTGTTCAGGGCACAGTTCCCGCACTTGGAGACAATGTGGTGCCACCTCCTCCTTTTACTGTGCATCTTGGGGGTGTGAAACTGCCAGAAATGCTGATTGGAACCCATCATCCTCTTGGGACTGTATTACAGTTAAAAAAAATGCATGTCTTTAATAATAACCCTCCACCAAGACAAGATAACAGCAGAAACACTTAAAAACCTCCGGAGTGGCCTTATATGGGGATTAAGATTATACAAAAACAGATATGATGATGGAATTCTTTTTTCAATTAAATATTCCAAGCAACCTATTACTGGTAGTGTGGGACCAAACCAAGTTCTTATCAAACCATCAGCTGTTACCAATACTAAAGAAACAAACAGTACACACTCCCCCCAAACCAAGGATGAGCCCTGCCCCAGCGTTCCCAGTTTATGGGCAATTGTAAATGCCACTTATACTGCACTTAAATATCCATAATCTAACATGGCCTGGACTTACTATGCAGCACGTTGTGGGTAAGGGAGTCTGTATAGGAGGCAATGACACCACCTTTTGTGATAAACAAGTAACACTCACAGGACAATGGAATAAGCCTTCCCAGGGGAAATGGCTGTACACCTGGTCAGGACTTACATCTTGTAAATATAATGCTTCTTTTAATAATGAAATTTGTGTTGCAGTAGACACACTTCCCAGGGTATATTGGCACGAAGGATCCAAGATGTACACACATTGGACAACCAAGGGAAGGCGATTACATAAAAGAGGTGTCAGAGCCACAGTGGCCGTATCCTCCCTCCTCAGGGTCATCAGTGCCAGCACAGGAACAGCAGGAATAGCATATGCTTACCAAAACATTCAAGATTTAAGACAGACTGTAGATGAAGATATAGACCAATTAGAACATTCTATAAGCCATATGCAAACTTCATTAATCTCCCTTTCTGAGGTTGTGTTACAAAATCGTAGAGGATTAGATCTTTTATTTTTACAGCAGGGGGGCTTATGTGCTGCCCTCAAAGAAGAGTGTTGCTTTTATGCTGATCATTCAGGAGTAGTGCATGAATCTTTAGCTAAGGTTAGAGAAAATGTAGAAAAGCGCAAAAGAGAACAAGAAGCTCAGGCAAGTTGGTTTCAATCATGGTTTAATAATTCTCCTTGGCTCGCAACCTGGCAGGTCCCAAGGTTATCCTCTTGTTAGCAATAACAATTGGCCCATTTGTGCTTACCAAAATAATTAACCTTATACGGCATAACGTGGGGTCTATCATTATGCTCGCCCAAGTGGTAGTGGTAGATGAGGTGGCCCAAGAAAAGAAACCCTCTAACCCATGGGTAAATATGGCCCTCCAAAAAATTTATTCCAGATACTAAAGAGTTCTGCCAGACCTCCGCCTGGTTGGATAGTCAGTGACGGGTAAGATCCCCAGAGGGGGACAACCTAAGACAGGCACAACCACTTGAGGCTGGTGAGGCTGTGAGGTTAGCCACCTACAGCTGCTTATAAAAAACAAAAAGGGGGACCTGTTGGGGTGTTGAGGCCACACATCTCCTCCCGAGGCAGAGAACTAGCCACAACCCCACCCACATATGTGTATATAATCTGTTGAAAACATTGGCCTGGACAGGAGAGATAAAGATGGCGCCTGATGGAAGCTGCCAGGGAGTGGCCAAGGAAAGACATAGTTTAAAATCATTGGATGAAAGATATTTCCACGCTCGTGCTCATTGCGTGATTGCAATAGCAAAGCATTAGAGCAAGATGCATGTTCACATGACCTTTAAGATGATAGGTTGAAGTTAGGAAATCCCCTTGCCATATGCTTATAAAAGCAGGTGCTTGTGTGAAAATAAATGGAACTGCTTGATGGAACCCCTTCTGCATCTGAGTGTCTCTCTGTGGGGCTGAATAGGCAGGTGGCATACTCACCTTCCTCCCGGGCTCTCCTGGCCACTAGGGTGGCAGGAATCATCCTGCCAGTTCCCTCTCTTGCTTATCCCGTGGTGGGGGTCTAAAAGGGGCTACTGGGAGGTTTGGGGCCTACCGCCACTGAGCCCCAGCATTGATGGAGGAGGTGGTTTCACGAATCTGCACGTGATAAAATGATATAAAATTATTTATGCACATTATATCAATGTCAAAATCTTGCTCTGATATTGTATTATAATTATAAAGGATGCAACCCTTGGGGAAACTGGGCAAAGGGCTAACAGAAACTCTCTGTACTATCTTTACAACTTCCTGTAAATCTTTGATTATTTCAAAATAAAAGTTTTAATTAAAAATGGAAATCTTTTATGCATTTAAAGTTATGAAGGTTATATCATTGAGTGTGCATTGAGAATTCATATAAAAATTTGAATTTGGTTATTGAGCAAGACAAAACAATTTACATATTTTTTAATATCATTTCAGAAGCTTGAAATCTGTGTTAGTCCATTTCTCTTGCTCTTAACAAAATACCTGTAACTGGGTGATTTATAAGAAAACAAAACTCATCCCTTACAGTTTTGAATGCTGGGAAGTCCAAGGTCAAGGAAATATATTTGGTGACGTTTTTGGTGATGACAACAGTGACCCAGGGCTCTCAGAAAATGGCAGAGCAGGGAGAGGGAACTTCCCATGTGCTCTTCTTTAAAGCGTGCAGAGTCACGCCCCTGACCACCACTGCTGATCCAGTCCCGGTGGCCTGGTCCTGCAATCTAACCACCTCTTCAAGGCCCCACCTTTCAATGACCATAGCAGGATTTTCCCACCCTCGACAGTTACAGTGCGACTTGAGTTTTGGGGGGACATTCAGCCCAAGGCAAAATCCAACTCTGGAAAGTCGTTGCTCCAGCCGCAGAGACGCTTCCCTGTGAGCAATGTGGTGCTGAATGTCGGACTAAGTTCTGTCAGTTGAGAGGAGTAAACTTTTGATTAGCTTCCTGTCATTATTCTAGAACCGTGGGGAATATTTACCACCTAGTTCAACTCAAGAACCACGTGTATTCTCAGAAGAAAATTCCGCACTTGTAATTGACGGTCCTAATGACTCCAGCAGGAGACACACGGCATCAGGGGGGCAGTTTTGGCCCCTGTGGACACGCCAGGCTGAGTCACTGTACAGAAGGTCATCTTCACTCTGGATGACAAAGCAGCGGGTGCCCAGTGGGAGATGAAGTCACACAGCCCCTTCCCCATAACCTGACGCGCTGCCATCGCTTTTCCACACAGCCGCGAGAATTTCCTCCTGGACCGAGGCCACCGAGGCTGACTTCGGTAAGGGCGCTGCTGTGACTGGGGTCTCTGGGCGACACAGGAGACGTCGTGTCTTCTTCAGAATTGCAGCTGCTCTTTTTATGCTCGTCTTTCCAAACCTAAACTCATTCTTTCATCTCCTGCGTCTGTATTTCATCTTCCATCCATATTTCAGGGTTTTTCTTCATGCTACATTTTCATGGGACCGTCACGTTTTGGTGTTACTATAGCAACTTTAAAATGTCTTTCTGTTTATCGTTCTTCTATTTTACTGGTTAATTTCCATGTATTTCATTCTTCTTTTCTCTTTTTAAATTTCTCTTTGCTTTCCTTGCAATTTTAATTTTTTTCTTCAATTCTTATTGTTTGTTTTTTTAAGAATATCCCTCTCAATTTAATTAAGTTTATTTTGTTATTAGATTATAATTTAACTCACATATAGTTGATTATCGATTAAATTGTATCATGCATCGATTACATGACCTATTGCTTACATGTCCTATTCTCTACTCTTTTTCTTTCTCTCTTGGTCCTTCATACTTTAAGTGCTTTTCTTGACACTCGGTGCTGTGTTTCTATCCCTTACCTCTCTTCCTAGTTGTATTTTCTCTTCACCTTTTAAGTAGTCTTTTTTTAGTGCACCATTTTAATACCTTTTGGTTTTTTATTCTTTTAAGTATACATTTAATCTTTCCTACCAATTAATATTTTAAATCATTTTGTCCATTCTTCCATTTATCTGCTTCTGCAAATTAATCACTTTCTTTATGCTACTAATTACACTATTCCTGCTGTCTCCAGCATCTCTCCTACCACACTGTATTTTAAGAAGCATATTTGTTGTCTTTTTGCTTTCTTTCCCCTCATTTCCCTTTGTTTCTTTTAAACTCAATTCCACTATGTATTAGCATTTTCTCTCATTATTGTAGAATATCAACTCTGTAACTTATTTTCATAATCATACAATATCTATTCTCTTTTTAACTTTTCTCATATTTGGAATACTTTAATATTATGTATCTTAACCAAATTCATGATCCTCTTTAATGTCCCTGTGAATTTTTCTTAGTTTGTTTTTTATTGTCATCTCACTTTATTGTTTGTAAACATTCACTGTGGAAGTTGATTATTTGGGTTTAATTATAATCCTTCCAGTTTAGTTCTTAAGATTTTGAACTATTTTATGTGAGCAACACCTTTATGCAAGTGTACAAAAAATATATATGTGTTATTTAATGAGTAAGTATTAATTAAATAGTTTTTAAACATTACTCAAGTCAAAAATAGAACATGTTCATGCATGAGAATCCTGTAGCTTCTCCTTCTGTGTTGGGCACCTTTCCAGTCCCTCCATTGTAACTGCCACTACCCTAATTTATTTGAAGATATATTCTTTGCTGTTCTAAAGGTAGCTTAGTCCCTTACATATGCACTCTAAAATTTATATTTTCTTTTAGACTGCTTGCACTTTACAAATATGGATTAGTTCACAAACGTTCTCCTGTGCCTTTTTCTTTTCAGGCATCAGTGTTGTTTCAGGTCATTCTCCTTTGGTTTCTTTAATTGTGTTATAATAACCCATTGTATGATGATGGCAGATATTACTTATCATTTCTATTGTGGGTGGATAGTAGTGTTGTTCCTAGTTTGGCATGCTATGTACAATGCTGTGATTATTCTTATATGTGGTTACTGGTGCCAAAATGCATGGGATCATTCACGTGTCTGTCTAGGAGCAGAAGGACTATGTATCTTCAGAGCGTTTTCCAGCGTGATTTAACCAATGACTGTGGCCACTGCTAGGCCTGTGCTGCACGTCTTCCTCCAAACTTGCTCCTGTCAGCTTTTTCAGTTTTGCCAATCTGGTGTCTGTATTAAATTGAATTAAATTAAGTCTCTCTCTCTTTCAATTTAATTACCATTCTTACACTTACTAATGAGTTTGGAATCTTTTCAAATAATTTCCATTGAAAAGAACTTAATTTATAGTCCTACTTCTCAACCGGTGTATCTTTGCTTTTGTTTATTTTGTTGGGTTCCTAATACCTTCTGCATACAAGAATTTTGCAGTTATGTTTGTGGTACATGTCTCCCTCCTTCAAAGGGCTTGTATTCCACTCTATGTTCTTAATTTTAATATGATGAAGTGTATTAATATCTTATGTACATTTGTGTTTTAAATTTTCTGAAGAAAAATGTACCTGCCTGGGAGTCATGAAGATATTCTTTATGTTAATTCAAAAATGTGTACTACGTATGTTGTCACAGTTAAGTCTTCAGTGCATTATACCAATAATATCTAAAGTAATTTTTAGAAAGAATCTAACACCATTTTTGGTTTTGTAAGAAACTATAACAAGGAGATGTACACTTATTTTTTCAAATAACAAATACCTAAAGTGAATAACAGATGAATAATAAAATACTTTGTGGAAAGGGCTTCAAATTTTCACAAAAACTGGAGATGTGAAACATTAAAATTTACATATTTCATTTTATAATCTGTATGAGTATTTGAATAGCTCTCTAAAGTCTTCCAAAAGTATACAAATGTCAAATTAATATCAACAGAAGAAGATGAATATCTTTTTAAAGGCAACTTAATTTCTAAGCAAATGAAAAGGTCCACTTAGTAATTCAAGAACAGAAATTAAATATCTAAGTTTAACAACATAAGTTGATTAAAAATGAATAAAATAGAATATAAACTCAAGGACACTTCAAAAAGTTCATGGAAAAATGAAAGGTAATGGAATGTTTTTATAAAGTTTTTTTACTTATTTAATTTTTTCCTTTTTTTAATTCAAAAAGAAAGATTATAGAAAAGATGAAATTCACAGAAGCCAACACCATATTTGCAAATGCCTCTTCTTTTCCCTCTTCTCTTTTTTGCTTTTTCCATCACACACCAGGAGCGTAAATACGTGTGGGCTGATTTCCAGGATCTCTAATTTATTTCATGGGTGTATTTGTTCCTCCTGGCACTGAAACCATCTGTCTTAATGATTTAGCTTCATAAAGGCTTGATACCCCCCAGAACAAGTATTTACCTATTTTTCTTCTTTAAAAATTGCTTTGATTATTCCTGACATTGTTTATATCACAGTTATTTTCAAGTTGGAAAAAATCAGTTTGGGAATTCAGTTAGGATTCTATGGTATCTGCATATACTTTTAGGAAAATTGACATTAATATATTGAAGCATTGAGTTCATAAACACGATGTATCTTTACATTTATTTAATGGTTTTATATTCCTCAACAAAGCTATATACCTTTGCTCTTATCGCCGTCTCATCTCTTTTGCTTTTATGTAGAGTTACTTGATATTTTTCACTAATTAAATAGCATCTTAACTTTAACTTTATTTTGTAGAAATAAAGTTTGATTTAATATATTTAAATACAAATAATCATTGTGTATTGATATCTTTGCCCATTTTCCTTATAAAACTCTTGTTTCCAAATTTTCATCTCTAGGTTTTCTAGAGTTTACACATATAAAATATCATCTTATCAGAAAGGTGTATTTTTTTTTTTTGAAATTTGCACTAGTCATTTTTCCTGCCCTGTTTTGTGGATCAGCACTTGTGGACATGGAGGAAATAGTCACCCTGTCCTTTCCCCATGAACAAAGTGAGAGCACGCAGTGTTTAACCAGTGTGCGGGATAATTATGGGCCAAGGGTTATGTCAACCAAAGTAAATGACCACGTGGTTGAGATATAAAGAAAATTTATGTGAGAGCTCAGTACATGACTCTAGAAGTGGGCAGCAGTCAGACATGAATGGTTTAGAATGTTCTATCTCACCACACTGAGCACAGGGAGTGACAAACACAAACAACCTGATGGGTGACAGCTCAGCGTTTGCCTTATTTGGTTGTGGTGTCATCAGTTGGCACCCTGTGATTGGCAGAAGCTTGGCCAAATGCACAGGTAATATGGCTGAGTGCCAACGGAAAGTGGCTGAGTAGAAAAGTTCAGCAAAATTTCAGCAAAAGTTCAAAGTGTTCCTAGGTAAGACGTGCCTGCAGCTCAAGCTGAGGAGGCTTCTTGTCTCCATTTCATTTGCCTTAACCAGACTGATGCAATTTTCCTAGTCAGTTATTGTTTTAGTCCATTTTGTGTTGCTATAACAGAAATACCTGAGACTGGGTAATTTATAAAGAACAGAGGTTTATTTGGCTCATGATTCTGGGACAGCTGCATCTGGCATGGGCCCCAGGCTGCTTCTATTCATGGCAGAAAGTGGCAGGGAGCTGGCGGGTACAAGCCGATCACATGGCAAGAGAGGAAGCAAGAAAGAGAGGCAAGAGAGAGAGAAAGGTACCAGGGACTTTTTAAGCAATGAGCTCTCGCGGGAACTAATAGAGTGAGAACTCACTCACTACCCCTCCTCCCACAGGGAGAGCGTTAATCCATTTATGAGGGATCTGCCCCCACAACACTGCCACATTGGAGATCAAATTTCCACATGAGTTTTGGAGGGGACAGCACATCCAAACTCCATCAGTTATGATGACTTTTTACTAGATAAGCATGTGCTACTTATTCTTACTTTTCTACAAGTTGTTTAAATTTGAATAGATTTTAATTTTATGAAGAATTTTGATACAAATACTGATAATCATACTTTTGAAATGTCTGAACATAGTTAATTTTATTGATTAATTTCTTTTTTAATATTAAGGTAAAGGTCTTTTCTTGGGATAGGCATAACTTGTTCATGGATGTTATCATTTTGATAAGTTATTGAATTAATCTATATTCTGTTGAAAATTATATTTTCATGAATATTATTATGACTTTTCCTCTTTTGACTCTCATCATTGAGTTTTATTTAAAACTTATACTAATGAAATACACTGAGTTGTAGAATTTTTACTATTTTTTACTCTTACAGAAATCTGCTTAAATGTGGAACCAGTGACTCATACCTTCATTATGTGGTAGAGTTCACCACAATTGTCCCTGGGTGTAGAGTTTGCTTGTGGAAAGATTTTTGACAACCTCATTGTAGGGGCTGCTTATTAATAATGCAACTTAAGACATCATTCATAAGGGGTTGCTTTTGCTTCAGTCTGAAAATAATTCTTTAGAATTTTATTTTCTGGTGACTAGAAAGATACTTTTATTTCTGTGTGCAGGTGTGTGTGTGTGTGAGTGAAAATATTTTTGTTGTTGTTGTTGTTCTTTAAAAAGTTTATTTTAAAAAACTCAAAGGGAAAGGAAAACCAGAGGCCAAAGTAGAGTGAACTCACAGAACACTGAAATCCAGGCAGCATGTTTGCAAAAAAACCAAAGAACAAAAAGCAGAAAAACCCAAACAAACAATAAATAAAATTAAAAGTCCATTAACTTAATTGAGAGTGAGAAAGAGTTCTATCATCATGCCCATCATAGTGATTGTGCTTAACTAGGTTCTGAGCTAGAGTGTCTTAATTACATCAAATTATAGGGAAGGTAGAGACACATACCACGTTATTCAAGAATTGGGTGTAGTGGTGATAATATCGTAATAAAACGAGTAGCTTGTTTTATTTATTTTTGTCAATTTCATTTGTTTTTAAAAAATTTTTACTTATTATTCTTTACATTGTAAGATGTGGAGTAGTTGGGGGGAGGCGAGGGGGGAAGGGGATATAAATAGGGTGGAAGGAGGAGGAAGTAGTGGGAGCATAGTCAAGACCCGTGGCACCCTCTTATTCTGGAGAGACCAGGGGGCTTCCAGCAGTGGCTGAGTCATTGCTGGGCTGGATGCAGATGTCAAGGTAGTGTGGCTGAAGCCCCAGTCCCCCACAACCCCAGCTCGGGAATTCAGGGTATTTCTGTTGGTGGCTTGGTGGTCATTGCTGTGGCAGGTGTGGTCATCTGGGGGGCATGGCTGAGGACCACGGTCCACCACCCTCCCTGGCTTACAAGCCCAGGGGTCTCCCAGTCCTTCTGGGAGTATAGGTTGTTTTGGGTGGTGTTAGCCCTTTACTAGTTAACATCAAACTTTGTCTCTGGTCTGTGCATATTCTGTTTTTTTCTTCCAGTTCTGTGATGGATTATTCACTGTTCCCACCACTTAAACTCTGCACTGGAACTAATTTGTTGTCCTTTGCTTAGTTCTAAAATGGGGGAACTTCCTGTGGGAACCAGCACTTGAGCCCTGTGGTTGAGCTAAATTGCTGCTTTGCTGCTGATTTCCTGGGAAAGGCTTTTGGTGCAGCTCAGGTTTTAATTGTTGACTTTGTCAGCAGTTCTGGGTCTTGTGAGGTCTGGTACACCTGGGTTGTGTGGAAACTCTCATCTGGGCCTGAGTCTTTTAAGCAAACTGCACCCCCTGCACTTCCATATTCCTGACCAGTCTCCACTGAGTGGTCTTGTACTGATTGGAAAGCAGATCAGCTGTGCATGCTGTGCCCCATTCTGCTGGTGGGCCTGCGTCCCCCACTGCCTGCCTTCTACACACTTCCCATGGGACAGATCATGCCCTGGTTCCTTGTGATGACTCATTGGCCTCTGAGTGGCTCCTTTTCTCAGTTGTCTGTAGCCCCTCGTTCGTATGTGGGCCCCCAGGAACCCTGTTAGTGGTCTTGCTGGCCTGGCGGCCTCCAAAGCCATTTCCTCCCTTGCCACCTCCAAGCAACTTTATATGAAGGGCAGAGCTGTGGCTTTTGCCAGCTCTGGCTCTGCGTGCTCACCAGTCCCAGGCTTGAAGGAGCTGGGATTTGAAATGGTGGGAGTGATCCTTTCTTTCTCTCATCGTGGCTTTTGCTGCCTTCATGAACACCACAGGCCTCTCCTATTCTTCCTCTGAGCTCCAGTGACCCCAGCTTCACTCCCATTGCTTTTCTACAGTTGTAAATTAGTTGCTTTGTGGAGGAGAGTCATGCTGGAAATCATCTATTCTGCCATCTTAACTGGAAGCCCCCAGTAGCTTTGAAAAATCTTTCTTACACTTTCCGTTCTAAGTGGCATTTAAATTTGTATCTTTTGAAAGACAAGGGTTACTGTCTTTTACACATCCAAAATATAATTCTTTTCTCCTGTGGTTTACATTTGAAGTGTTGAAACATTCTCAAGAGTGACAGTTTGTCACTAATTTGAATTAAATTCCATTTTTCCTTAATTTTTGAAATTGTGGTTAAAGGCACATAACGTAAGACTGAACAGTTAAACCATTTTAGGTCTACAATCCAATGGCATTGCATATTAAGTGAACATCTCCACTATCTAGTTTCAGAACATTTTTATCACTCCAAATAAAAGCTCCACACCCGTGTCACACCTCTGAAGCCCATGGAAACCATGAATCTACTCTTTGTCTCTGGATTTTCATCTTCTGGATCTTTTTTTCTTTTCTTTTCTTTCTTTTTTTTTTTTTTTTTTTTTTTTTTGTCTTTTTGTGACCCGTAAGGAGATTGCAACCCTTGGCTTGGTGTCGCCCGCACCGCCCTCAGCCAGTGAGCGCACCGGCCATCCCTATATAGGATCCGAACCCGCGGCGGGAGCGTCACTGCACACCCAAGCGCTGCGCTCTCCTGAGTGCGCCACGGGGCTGGCCCCTGGATTTTTAATATAAATGGAATCATACAAAACAGGCCTATTGAGTCTGCCTTCTTTCGGTTAGCATGTTTGCAAGGTTTATTCATGTTGCAGCATGTATCAGCACTGTATTTCATTGTATGAATGTAATACATTTTGTTTATCCACTTTTCTGTTGGTAGGAAGTTAGGTTATTTACAGCTTTTGGCTATTATTCCTAGGACTGCTATGAACATTTGTGTAGATGGTTTTCTTTATATACCTGTTTTCCATTCTTTTGAGTATAAACCAAGAAGTAAAAATCTTGTGTCATGTAGTAATGCCATCGTTATCTTATTGAGGAACCACTATACTGTTTTCCATAGGGGCTAAACTGTTTTACATTCCTATCAGCAATGTATGAGCGGTTCCAGTGTCACCCCATACTTGCCATTATTTTTTGTCTTTCTGATTATGGAAATTCTAGTGCATGAGAAGTAATGTCTCATTGTCGTTTTGATTTGCATTTCCTTAATGACTAATGAAAAAACTCTCTTTTCATGTTCCTGTTGACCATTGTGCACCTTCTTTTGAGAAATGTTTATTCAGGTCCTTTGTCTACTTTTTAAGTCCTTGCAATTCTACAGGAATTTTAGGGTCTACAGGAATTTATGCAAACAAGCAAGCCAGCAAACAAACAAAACACCATTCAGATTGTGATGGGTATTAAATTGAACCTGTAGATTGCCTTGGGGAGTGCTGACATTTTTATATTCAGTATTCCAATGCATGAACATAGGATATTTCTATTTATTAGGTTTTTTCTTGTATTACAGCAATATTTTCTACTTTTCAGTGTATAAATCTTCCACCTCCTTGGTTAAATTTATTCCTATTTTTTAATGCCATTGCAAATTCAGTTTTGTTAATTTTATTTATTTATTTATTTATTTAAATTTTATTTTGTCTATATACAATGTGGTTGATTATTGTGACCCATTACCGAAACGTCCCTCCCTCCTTCCTCTCCCCCTTCCCTAAAACAATGTCCTTTCTGTTCGCTTGTCGTATCAACTTCAAGGAATTGTAGTTGTTATGTCTTCTTCCCCCCGCCCGGTTGTGTGTGTGTGTGTGTGTGTGTGTGTGTGTGTGTGTGTGTGTGTGTGTGTGTGTGTGAATTTATTTATTTATTTTTAGCTCCCACCAATAACTGAGAACATGTGGTATTTCTCTTTCTGTGCCTGACTTGTTTCACTTAATGTAATTCTCTCAAGGTCCATCCATGTTGTTGCAAATGGCAGTATTTCATTCGTTTTTATAGCTGAGTAGTATTCCATTGTGTAGATATACCACATTTTCCGTATTCACTCATCCAATGATGGACATTTGGGCTGGTTCCAACTCTTGGCTATTGTAAAGAGTGCTGCGATGAACATTGGGGAACAGGTATACCTTCGACTTGATGATTTCCATTCCTCTGGGTATATTCCCAACAGTGGGACAGCTGGGTCATATGGTAGATCTGCAATTGTTTGAGGAACCTCCATACCATTTTCCATAGAGGCTGCACCATTTTGCAGTCCCACCAACAATGTATGAGAGTTCCTTTTTCTCCGCAACCTCGCCAGCATTTATCGTTCAGAGTCTTTTGGATTTTAGCCATCCTAACTGTGGTGAGATGGTATCTCAGTGTGGTTTTGATTTGCATTTCCCGAATGCTGAGTGATGTTGAGCATTTTTTCATATGTCTGTTGGCCATTTGTATATCTTCCTTAGAGAAATGCCTTCTTAGCTCTTTTGCCCATTTTTTAATTGGGTTGCTTGTTTTTTTCTTGTAAAGTTGTTTGAGTTCCTTGTATATTCTGAATATTAATCCTTTGTCAGATGTATATTTTGCAAATATTTTCTCCCACTCTGTTGGTTGTCTTTTAACTCTGTTAATTGTTTCTTTTGCTGTGCAGAAGCTCTTTAGTTTGATATAATCCCATTTGTTTATTTTTCCTTTGGTTGCCCGTGCTTTTGGGGTCGTATTCATGAATTCTGTGTCCAGTCCTATTTCCTGAAGTGTCTCTCCGATGTTTTCTTTAAGAAGTTTTATTGTTTCAGGGTGTATATTTAAGTCTTTAATCCATTTTGAGTTGGGTTTAGTGTATGGTGAAAGGTGTGGGTCTAGTTTCTTTCTCCTGCATATTGATATCCAGTTTTCCCAGCACCATTTTCTAAAGAGGCAGTCTCTTCCCCAGTGTATAGGCTTGGTGCCTTTGTCAAAGATCCGATGGCTGTAGGTGTGTGAGTTGATTTCTGGATTCTCTATTCTATTCCATTGATCGGTGTGTCTGTTTTTATGCCAGTACCATACTGTTTTGGTTATTATAGCTTTGTAGTATAGCTTAAAGTCACGTAGTGTTATGCCTCCAGCTTTATTTTTTTTGCTCAGCATTGCTTTGGCTATGCATGATCTTTTGTTATTCCATATAAATGTCTGGATAGTTCTTTCCATTTCTGAGAAAAATGTCAGTGGAATTTTGATGGGATTGCATTAAGTTTGTATATCACTTTGGGTAGTATGGACATTTTCACTATGTTGATTCTTCCAATCCAAGAGCATGGGATATCTTTCCATCTTCTTGTATCCTCTCTAATTTCTCTCAGCAGTGGTTTGTAGTTCTCATTATTGTTAATTTTCTTTTTGCATTCTTCGTTGCAAGTATATAGAAATATACTTTGATTTTGTGTGTTTACCCTAAATCCTGCAATTTTCCTGGATTCATTTATTAGTTCTAACAGTTTTAAAAATGTGTCAGTCTTTAAGACTTTGTACATATAACATCATGTCATTTGCAAATAGAGATCGTTTTAGTTCTTCCTTTCCAATTTTGATGTATTTATTTTCTTGATTAGGTGCTCTGGCTAAAACTACTCTTGCATGTTGAATAGAAGTGACAAAAATGACACCCTTTTCTCATGCCTAATTTTAGGGGGAAAGATTTTGGTCTTTCATCATTTAGAATAATGTTACCTGTGGGTTTTTCATAAATTCCTTTTTTCATGTTGAGAGCGTTCTTCGCTATTCCTAGTTTACTGAGTGTATTTATCATTTGAGGGTTTGGGATTTTGTCAAATGCTTTTAAAGCATCAACTGAGATGATCATGTGGATCTTTTTTCATTCCATTAATAAGTGGTTTACTACATTGATTGATTTTCACATACCAAACCATCCTTGCTGCATTAATATTTTGTTGAGAAGTTTTGCATCTATATTCTTAAAGGATAGTGGTGGGTACTTTTATTTTCTTGAGATGTTTTTGGCCTTGGCATCAGGTAATACTGACTTCATGGAATAAGTTGGGTATTATTCCCTTTCTCTATTTTTTTGAGAGTGTGGGAAGGATTAACAGTAAGTTTCTCTTTCAATGTTTAATAGAATTTCCCAGTGAAGTATTCTGGTTCTGGTATTTTTCTTGTGGGAGATTCTCCATTACTGATTCAATCTCTTTACTTGTCATCGGTCTATTAAAATTTTTTATTTCTTCCTAAATCAGTTTGGTACTTTATGTCCTTAAGAATTTGTTTATTTCATCTAGGTTATCTACTTTGCTGGCTCTGAATGGTTCATAGTATTCTTTTATCATTCTAATTGGTTTTGCAAGGTAAATTACAATGTCCCCAAATTTATTCATGATTTTAGTAATTTGAGTTCTCTTTTTTATTTTTAACTAGTCTTTTTTTCTTAATCAGTTAAAGGTTTGTCAATTTTGTTACTCTTTCAGAGAACTTTTTGCTTATTGATTTCCTCCTGTGGTTTTCTAGTGTCTGGCTTATCCCTGCTCCAATCTTTATTATCTCCTTTCTTCTGCTACCTTAGGATTTAGTTTCCTCTTCTTTTACTAGTTTTATTAAGGTACAAACAGGTTATTAATTTGAGATGTTTCATTTTTTTAAATGTTGGCATTTATGATGGTAAATGTTCTCTGAGCATTGCTTCACTGTATTTCACAGTTTTAGTATATTGGACTTTTATTTTTATTTTTTGACCCATTGATGTTTAAGAATGTGTTGCTGAATTATGACATATTTGTGATCTTTTACTTTTTTATTCTAGTTTCATTCCATTGTGGTCAGAGAAGATACATTATATAATTTCAAATTTTGAGACATTTATTGAGACTTGTTCTGTGGTGTACCATATGGGCTATCCTGAAGTGTTCTATTTGGATTTGTGAAAAATTCACTTTCTGCTCTTCTTGGTTAGGGTTTTCCATGTATGTTTGTTAAGTCCTTTTGGTTTATAGTATTGTTCAAGTCCTCCATTTCATTTGGATCATCTGTCTGGTTGTTTTACTTATTAATGAAAATGGGGTATGGAAGTCTCCAAGTAATGTCTGTCTGAATTTGTTTCATATATTTTGGACTCTGCTGTTAGGTCCATATATGTTTTATATTCTTTTTGAATTTATCCTTTTATCAATGTACATTGTCCTTTTTTGTCTCATAACAAATCTTGACTTAAAATCTATTTTACCTGATATTAGTATAAGCCACTCCAGCACTGTTTTGGTTACCTTTACAAGGAATATCCTTTCCTATGCTTTTATTTTTAACCTCTTTGTGTCTTTAGGTCTAAAGTGAATCTCTTAAAGACAGCATATAGAAGGGTCAGATTTTTCAATTCATACAGCCTTTTAATTGAAGAGTTTAATTCATTCACATTTAAAGAAATTACTGATTAGGAAGGACTTACTTCTGCTATTTTCCTGTTTATATTCTCTATGCCTTATATCCGTTTTGCTCCTTAATTCCCTGAAGCTTCCTTTTTGTGTGTAATTGATTTTTTTAGTATGCCATTTTGATTCCCTTCTCAATTCTTTTTCTGGTTAGTTTCTAGTTATTTTATTTGAGGTTTCTTTGGTGATTACAATTAATGTTGTTTTTCTTTTCTTTTCTTTTCTTTTCTTTTTTGACTGGTAAGGGTATTGCAACCCTTGATACAGTGCCGTCTGCTCCACACTCAGCCAGCGAGTGCACCGGCCATCTCTATATAGGGTTCAAACCCACAGCCTCGGCACTACCAGTGATTCACTCTCCTGAGTGAGCCATGGGGCTGGCCCTATAATTAATGTTTTAAACAACAATCCAGTTTGACTTAACACCAACGTAGTTTCAATAGTATACAAAACTCTCTTCCTATACATATCTGTTCCTCCTTCTTTATATTGTAAATGTAATCCACATATTGTACCCACTGACATAGATTTATAATTATTGTTTTATGCATTTGTCTTTTAAATCATATAGGAAAAAGAAAGGCATTACATGCCAAACATACAACAATACTGTTGCACTTTCCTATGCAGATTCATGTTTACCTTTACTAGTGTTCGTTATTTATTAATATAGCTTCAATTTCATACAGCTTTTACTTCAGCCTGAAGGGCTCTCTTTAGCATTTCTTGTAGGACAGGTATACTAGCAACAAACTCTCTTACCTTTGGTTTATGTAGAAATCTCTTGATTTCTTCTTCATTCCTGAAGGATAGATTTGCCAGATATAGAATTTGTTTATTTTATTTTTCATTGAAACATGATTGATTGTACATATTTTGGGGGTACAGCATTGAATGACAATTACCTGTGTGTGATATATGACGCTCAAGTGAGGATAATTAGTATATTCAACATTACACAATGTAATCTTTTTGTGACCTTTCACCAGTTTCTTGTAACCACCATTTCCCTCTTCCTTTCCCACCCCTGGTGGCCTCAGTTCTGTTCTCTGTTTATAAAAGTTCAACAAATTATTGTGACTGATGTATTTTTCCTTTTCCATTTGTTTGTTCTGAATTTGTATGTTTATGTTTTTAGCTCCCAGTTAGGAGGGCCGAACTGTGGTATGCCCTTCTGTGCCTGGCTTATAGCACTTTAAAAAAATATATATTTCTTAATTTTGTCAGTATGCAATGTGGTTGATTATTGTGGCCAATTACCGAAGTGTCCCTCCCTCCTCCCTCTATCCCGTCCCTCCCAACAATGTCTTTCTGATTGCTTGTCGTATCAACTTCAAGGAATTGTAATTGTTATGTCTTCTTCCCTCCCACCCCATTTTTTTGTGTATTTATTTATTTATTTTTAGCTCCCACAAATAAGTGGAGAACATGTGATATTTCTCTTTTTGTGCCTGACTTCTTTCACTTAATATAATTCTCTCTAATTCCATCCATGTCATTGCAAATGGCAGTATTTCATTCTTTATTATAGCAGAGTAGTATTCCATTGTGTAGATATACCACATTTTCCGTATCCACTCATCTGATGATGGACATTTGGGTAGGTTCCAACTCTCAGGTATTGTAAAGAGTGCTGCAATGAAAATTGGGGAATAGGTATACATACGACTTGATGATTTCTATTCCTCTGGGTATATTCCCAGCAGTGGGATAGCTGGGTCATATGGTAGATCTATCTACAATTGTTTGAGGAACTGCCATACCATTTTCCATAGAGGCTGCCCCATTTTGCAGTCCCACCAGCAATGTTAGAGAGTTACTTTTTCTGCACAACCTGGCCAGCATTTATCATTCACTGTCTTTTGGATATTAGCCATCCTAAGTGGGGTGAGACAGTATCTCAGTGTAGTTTTGATTTGCATTTCCCGAATGCTGAGTGATGTTGAGCATTATTTCATATGTTTGTTGGCCATTTGTATATCTTCCTTTGAGAAATGCCTATTTAGCTCTTTTGTCCGTTTTGTAATGGGGTTGCTTCTTTTTTTCTCCTAGAGTTGTTTCAGTTCCTTGTATATTCTGGATATTAATCCTTTGTCCGATGTATATTTTGCAAATATTTTCTCCCACTCTGTTGGTAGTCTTTTACCTCTGTTAATTGTTTCTTTTGCTGTGCAGAAACTTTTACTTTGATATAATCCCATTTGTTTATTTTTCCTTTGGTTGGCCATGCTTTGGGGATAAAATGGGCAAGCTTTCTTGATTTCTCTTTCTGCATGTTCACTATTGGAGAACAGAAATGCTACTGATTTTTGTGTGTTGATTTTATATCCTGCTAATTTGCTGAAATCATTTATCAACTCCAAGAGTTTTTTTGTAGAGGCTTTAGGCTGTTCAATATATAGGATCATGTCATCTTCAAACAGGGACAGTTTGACTTCATCTTTTCCAATCTGGATGCCCTTTATTTCCTTCCCTTCTCTGATTGCTCTGGCTAGTACTTCCAACAATATGTTGAATAGGAGGGTTGAGAGTGGGCATCCTTGTCTAGTTTCTGTTCTTAAAGGAAAAGCTGCTTTTCCCCATTGAGGATGATATTGGCAATGGGTTTATATATGGCTTTAAATATGTTGAGATACTTTCTATCTGTACCTAACTTATAGAGGGTCTTTGTCATGAATGAATTTTGAATTTTATCAAATGCTTTTTCAGGATCTATAGAGATGATCATAAGGACTTTGTGTTTGATTTTATTAATATGGTTTGTCACATTTATTGATTTGCATATGTTGAACCAACCTTGCATCCCTGGGAGGAATCCCACTTCATAATGGTGTATAATTTTGCATAAGTGTTGCTGTATTCTGTTAGCTAGTATTTTATTGAGGATCTTTGCATCTATATTCATCAAGGATATCAGCCTGTAGTTTTCTTCTTTAGTTGTATCTTTACCTGTTTTTGGTATCAGGGTGATGTTTGCTTCATAAAATGAGTTTGGGAGATTTGTCTCTGTTTCAATATTTTGGAATAGTTTTTAAAGAATTGATGTCAATTCCTCTTTGAACGTTTGGTAAAATTCTGTTCTGAATTCATTTGGTCCTGGGCTTTTCTTTGTTGGGAGCCTTCTGATAACAGCTTCAATCTCCTTTATTGTTATTGGTCTGTTCAGATTTTCTAAATCTTCTTGCGTCAGTTTTGGTACCTTTTGTGTATCCAGAAATTTATCCATTTCCTCTAGATTTTCAAATTTGTTGGCATATAGTTGTTTATAGTAGGCTCGAATGATTCCTTGTACTTCAGATGAATCAGTTGTAATATCAACTTTTTCATTTCTAATTTTTGTTATTTGAATATTCTCTCCTCTTTTTTTTTTTTTTTTTTTGTCTTTTTTGTGACTGGCACTCAGCCAGTGAGTGCACCGGCCATTCCTATACAGGATCCGAACCCGCGGCGGGAGCGTCGCCGCGCTCCCAGCCCCGCACTCTCCCGAGTGCGCCACGGGCTTGGCCCTCCTCTTTTTTTTTGTTAGCCATGCTAATGGTTTGTCAATTTTATTTATCTTTTCAAAAAACCAACTTTTTCATTCATTGATCTTTTGTGTTGTTTTTTGGTTTCAATTTCATTAAGTTCTGCTCTTATCTTAATGATTTCTTTCCATCTGCTAACTTTGGGTATGGATTGTTCTTGTTTTTCTAGTTCTTTAAGGTGAAGTGTTAGGTTGTTCACTTGCCATCTTTCCATTCGTCTGAAGTAAGCATTTAATGCAATAAATTTCCCCCTTAGTTCTGCTTTTGCAGTATCCCACATGCTTTGGTATAATGTATCATTCTTTACATTAGCTTCAATAAATTTTTGATTTCCTGTTTGATTTCTTCTTGGACAGATATGTCATTAAGTAGAATGCCATTTAATTTTCATGTGTTTGCATACTTTCCAGAATTTCGTTTGTTATTGATTTCTCATTTTAATCCATTGTGTTCTGAAAAAATACATGGGATAATTCTAATTTTTTTGAATTTGTTGAGACTTGATTTGTGATGTAACATGTGATCTATCCTGGAGAATGATCCATGTGCTGATGAGAAGAATGAATATTCTGAGATTGTTGGATGAAATGTTCTGTAGACATCTGCCAAGTCCAATTGGTCTAGTGTGTTGTTTAGATCTTGTGTTTCTCTGCTGATTCTTTGCCTAGGTGATCTGTCCAATACTGACATTGAGGTGTTCAGGTCCCCTACTATTATGGTGCATATGTATATTGGGTGCATATGTATATATGATTGTTATGTCTTCTTGATGGTTCAATCATTTTATCATTATGTAGTGGCTCTAATTATCCCTTTTTATGGTTTTTAGTTTAAAGTCTATTTTGTCAGATATAAGAATAGCTACTCCAGCTCGTTTTTCATTTCTGTTTCAATGGTAAATCTTTTTCTATCCTTTCACTCTTAGTCTATGTGAGACTTTATGGGTGAGGAGGGTCTCTTGAAGGCAGCATATAGTTGAGTCCTCCCCTTTAATCCAGTCAGCCAGTCTGTGTCTTTTGATTGGATAATTTAATGCTTTTACATTAAGAGTTGTTATTCAAAAGTGTTGATTTAATCCTAGCATTTTATTGATTTTTGTTTGGATGTCTTAAGTGTCTTTTGTTCCTTTCTTTCTGATTTACTGTTTGTTTTCTGTATTTTTTGATTCCGTGGGTTGTAGATAGTCTTTTGTTTTTTTGTTTGTTTGTTTGCTCTTTTTGGATGCCATTTTTATTATACTATTGGGTTCTGATTTTTCTTGTGTTTTTATGGCAGTGGTAGTTTTTTCCAGTTACCAAACCCAGTACTCCCTTGAGAGGTACGGGTCTAGATTCATCCTTCTATATATGGATGTCCAGTTTTCCAAGCACTACTTATTGAAGAGGTAGTCTTTTCCCCAGGGTATGTTTTTAACACATTTGTCAAAGATCAGTTGGCTGCAAGTATGTCAATTGACTTCTAGGTTCTCTATTCTGTTCCACTGGTCTGAGTGTCTGGTTGTATACCAGTACTGTGCTGCTTGGGTTACAGTTGCTTTACAGAATAATTTGAAGCCAGGAGATGTAATGCCTCCTGCTTTATTATTATTTATTTCCTTTTTTATTTTTGCTCAGGATTGCATTAACTATTCTGGGACTTTTGTTGTTCCATATGAATATCAGGATTATTTTTTCTTCTTCTGTGAAGAATGTCATTGGTATTTTGATGGGGATTGCATTTAATCTGTAGATTGCTTTGGGTAGTGTGGACATTTTCACAATGTTAATTCTTCCAATCCAAGAGAATGGAATGTCTTTCTATCTTTTTGTATCCTCTTTAATTCCTTTCACCAGTGATTTGAAGTTCTTCTTGTAGAGATCTTTCACCTCTTTGGGTAATGTGATTCCTAGATATTTTATTTTTTTAGTGACTAATGTAAATGGGCTTGCTTTCTTGATTTCTTTCACTACTAGTTCATTATTGAAGTATAAAAACACGATAGATTTTTGTGTATTGATATTTATTCTGCAACGTTAATTAATTTGTTTATCAGCTTTGAGTATTTTTGTGGAGTCTTTACCTTTTTCTATATGTAAGATCATGTCATCTGCCAACAGGGACTGTTTCAATGCATCTTTTCTGATCTCGATGCCCTTTGTTTCTTTCTCTTGCCTGATTGCTCTGGCTGGTACTACCAATACTATATTAAATAGAAGTTGTGATAATGGGTTGTGAGAATCCTTTTCTTGTTCCTTTTTTCCCATTCAGAATGATAATGATGGTGAGTTTACCGTATATGGCTTTTATTGTGTTGAGATACTTTGCTTGCATACCTAATTTGCAGAGAGTCTTCATCATGAAGGGACCTTGAATTTTGTTAAATGCTTTTCTGCATCTATAGAGAAAATCATATGCTTTTTGTCCTTGATTTTTTTGATGTGGTGTATCACATTTATTAACCTGCATGTGTTGAATCATCCTTACATCCCTGGGATGAATCCCATTGGATCATGGTGTATACTTGTTTTGATGTGTTGCTGTATTTTGTTTGCTGATACTTTGTTGATGATTTTTATGTCTACATTTATTAGAGATATTGCCCTATACTTTTCTTTTTTTGATGTATCTTTGCCTGGATTTGCTATCAAGGTGATGCTGGCCTCATAGAATGAGTTTGGAAGAATGGCCTCTGTTTTGATCTTTTAGAGTAGTTGTAGGATAGTTTTGAGAAGGATTGCTGTTAATTCCTCTTTAAAGATTTGTTAGAATTCAGCAGTCAAATCATCTGGTCCTGGGCTTTTCTTTGTTGGGAAACTGCAGATTACTGCTTCAAACTCGTTGCTTGTTATATGCCCGTTAAGATTTTCTATTTCCTCTCAGTTCACTCTTGGTAATTTGCGTTGGTTCAGAAATTTATGCACTTACTGCAGATTTTCATATTTGTTGGTGTATAGTTTTTTAGAATCATCTCTAGTGATTCTTGGTATTTCTGTCTCATTTTTTAATTCTAATTTTTGTTATTTGATCATCTGTCACCTTGATTAGGTAGCCTATATAATGGTTTTTCTATTTTGTTTATCTTCTCAAAAAATCAACTTTCTGTTTCATTGATCTTTTGTATCAGTTTTGGGGTCTGTATTTCATTTCGTTCTGCTCTGATCTTAATTATTTCTGTCTAGTTATTTTGGTATTGTATTATTCTTGTTTTCAGAGTTCTTTGAGGTGCATTTTTAGTTCATTTATTTGAAGTCTTTCTATATTCTTTTGGTGTATGGACTTATGGCAATAAAAATCCCTCTTAATTGTGCTTTTGCAGTATCCTACAGGTTTTGGTATGATGTGTCTTTATCTTCCATAGTTTCAAGAGTTTTTTCATTTCCTGATTAATTTCTTCTTGGACATATGGGTCGTTCAAGAGCACGTTGTTTAATTTCC
Source organism: Cynocephalus volans (assembly GCF_027409185.1). NCBI lineage: Eukaryota > Metazoa > Chordata > Mammalia > Dermoptera > Cynocephalidae > Cynocephalus > Cynocephalus volans. The sequence continues at coordinate 98,110,817 of NC_084474.1, read as the reverse complement.
ATGTATTTGCATAGTTTCCAGGTTTTGCTTAATTTGATTTCAAGTTTTAATCCACTGTGGTCTGAAAAGATGCTCAAAATGATTTCAATTTTGAAAAATGTGCTAAGACCTGATTTGTGGTCTAACCTGTGGTCTACTCTGGAGAATGTTCAATGTGCTGTTGAGGAAAATGTATATTCTGTACTTGTTGGGTGAAAGTTCTGTAGATGTCTTCCACGTCCAATTGGTCTAAAGTATAGTTAAAAATCCTGTGTTTCTTTGCTGATTTGCTCCATAGGTAATCTATCCAATGCTCAGAGGAAGTGTTGAGGTCCTTGACTATTATTGTATTGGAGGTCTACCTCTTTCTATAGGTCTAATAGTGTTTGCTTTATATATCTGTGTGTTCCGCTGTTGGCTGTATATGTATTTACAGTTGCTATGCCGTCTTGCTGGATAGATCCCTTTATCACTGTCTGCTGGCTCTCTTAGATTTTCTTTATATTTTTCCTTCTTTTTTCTTTTTGGCTATCAGTGTTATTTCAAGAAGACTGCCTTTAAGATCAGAAATCCTTTCTTCTGTTTGCTCTAGCCTGCTGCTGAAGCTCTTGGTTTTGTTTTTCATTTTGTTGAATGAAACCATCAGTTCCAGGAGTACTACTACATTTATTTTTTTTAAGTATTAATCTCTTTGTAAAAAATTTCTTTCATACTCTGGATAGTATTTCTCATTTTGTTGTGTCTCTAAGTCTTCTTGTATCTCATTGAATTTCTTTATGATTGTTGCTCAGAATTCCTTTTCAGTCATTCCAAGAATTTCCTGCTCTGTGGGGTCTGGTACTTGAGAACCATTGTGTTCCTTTGGTGGTGTTGTATTCTCTTGTTCTTTCACATTCCTAGTATCTCTGCACTGATGTCTGGACATCTGGTAGAGCAGTTGCTACTTCTATTACTCTCAATGGGTTTTGATGAGATTTCCTCCTGTAGAAGTGTTTTATTTTGACCACTGAGTAGGATTTTTTAGTATTGGTTCTGGTTAGACAAAGTAGTGTAGTCTCCATGTGGGTACTTCTGCATATTCAATTTTGGAGTTGCATGTGAGTGCCTCCATGTTTAGCCACTGTGGCACTAAGTGATTCCTTGTTGAGGTTAGTGACCCTGTGTTGGGTTGTCAAGGATGTGGGTGAGATCTTGAGTTGTTAGGAGAAATGCCCAGGTGCCCTGTCACTCTTTGACTGTGGTGGGTGACCCTTTGCAGGCCCGATGGCACCCTGGCTAGTGTCCTATGACGCCACTGGGTACACGGGGTATACATGAGCTCCTCAGTTTGAATGGGTGACCCTGAATGAGGTTTATCTTTCCTCCTTCCTATTGGCAGAGGCTCCTTCTTGTTCCTTATTGTCCCTGGCTGTGGATGGGTTGGTGGTAGCTGAGAATTTTTTTCCTGAATCTATTGGGCTATCTTGGATTTCTGTGCTCTCCAGGTGTTCAATGTGTGTCTTTCTCTGAATCAAGGCAGCCACATGGGCTGTGCACATTCTCCTACCACGTGCATCACTGGGGGCAGCATAATTCCCCCTGCAAGTTGGCTATGAGGTCACATGTCTGCATTTGCTCACATCTTTCCATGGGCTTTGCTTGCGACCCTCCTTGTGTCAATGAATTCAAGTGGTCAGGAGGTCACCTGCATGGTGGCAGGTCACTGATATGTTGGCATCATCTGCTTGGCATCTGGGGTCACCACACTCCTGCTGTCTGTTGGCAGGGGCTGCCCTCACCTCATGAAGGTCCCTGTGCTTTGGCCAGGCATCACTGGGAGTTGCCCTTGGCTCATGAATTTCCCATGCTCTTGCCAGTCATCAGCAGGGGTGCGAGATATAGAATTTTGGGTAGACTGGTTTTCCTTTCAGCACTTCATATGCATCATATAGTTCATGAATGTCATCCCATCACTTTCTGGCCTTCATGATTTCTAATGAAAATGAGCTGTTAATCTTATTTACAATTTCTCATATGTTTCAAGTCACTTGTCTATTGTCACTTTCAAGAGTCACCCTTTCCCTTTGGTTATCAAGTCTTTGATAATAATGTGTCTTGGGTGTGAGCCTCTGAATTTATTTTATTTAAAGTTTGTTGACCTTCTTGTACATGTGGCCTCATCATGTTAAATTCCTTAGATACGGTACTTCAGCGCCATTCTTTCTGTGCTGAAGACCTGTGAAATAAACAAAGAAGTTATCTGCCCCACAAACACCAAACATGTAGTAGTAGGTCACGATAAAGCAGCCACAATAGATACTCACATTGCAACAGACACTCCTGCTGCAATACACAGTCCCATGCCAAATTGGGAGAAACAGATGCAGAGAGAAGTCACTGCTCTGAGGAAATTCTGAAACCAACTGAGCATATGTACCCAGTTCCCTAAGGGATTTGTGATTTGTCTAACTCCCTAGAAGTGACTTTCCATGGCTCTTGGCTCTACACTCTGGGCTCTTGTTTCCATCCTCTCAGTCATCCTTTCCCTTCTATTATAAACCAGGTGGGATTGAATGTGAGTGGTTTTGTCCCTATTATTCAGTTCTTCAGGATCCAAGGACTTCCTTTGTTTTGTGCTATCTATATTCTTTTCAGGACAAAAACATAATTCACTTAAAAACATTGAGGGCTCCTTGTATTTCATTTATAATCCCTTTCATGAGACCAAATCCATTCTCACAAATGTCCATAAGACAAGCTTTTCTCTATTCTGTGCTCCCTGTGAGGCTGCTATGGGACAGTGCACTTAAGAGTCACAGAGATGCCATTGTTCAACTTGGACAATCTGTAAGGAACATTCTTTTCAAAAATTTTTAATTGTACGTATTTATGGGGCACAATGTGATATTTTGATACATGTCTACATGTAATGGTCACATTAGCTTATCCGTCATGTTAAACATTTGTTATTTTTCTGTAATAAGAACATTCAAAAACCTCTCTTCTAGCTGTTTTGATATATATGACACAGTGTTGCTAACTGTAATCTTCCTACTAGGCAATTGAACGCCAAACCTTATTCTTCCTCTCTCTGTCGGTTTGTACCTGTTGGTTGATCTCTCACGATTGCCCCTTTCTCCTTCCCCCTACCCATCCTCTTGTAACCACTATTGTGCTCGTCAATACTGGGACAACACTTTTTTAGATTCCACATATGAATAAGATCTTGCAGTATTTTTCTTTCTGTGCCTGGCTTATTTCACTTAACACAGTGTCCTCCAGGTTCATCCATGTTGCTGCAAATGATGGAATTTCATTTTTTCTTATGGCTAAGTAGTGTTCCTTTGTGTGTATATACCACATTTTCTCTATCCATTTATCCAATGGTGAATATTTAGGTTGATTCCATATCTTGCCTATTGTGAATAGTGCTTTTATAAACATAGGAATGCAGATGTCTCTTCAGCATTCTGAATTCATTTCATTTGGGTATATACCCAGTAAAGGGACTGCTGAATCATATGTTAATTCAAATTTGTTGAGGAATCTCCATACTGTTTTCCATAATGGCTGTACTAATTTACATTCCCAGCAGCAGTGTGTAAGGGTTCCCTTTTCTTCACATCCTCACCAACACATGCTATCTTTTGATTTTTGGATAGTAGCCATTCTAATTGGTGTGAGATGATTGGTGTGAGGGGGTATCTCAGTGTACTTTAAAAAAAACTTTATTTATGAATATTATTTGTTTTACACTCTAACATGTTGTTGCATAGCAGTTGGGTCAGAGAGGGACAGGGAAAGAAGGAGAAGGGGCATTGTTGATGCCTCTGGTACACCCCTCATCCCTGCAGGAGAGACTAGGAGGCTTCCAGTGGTGTTTTGATCATTGCTGGGCTAGATGCTGATGTCACAGTGATCTGGCCGAAGCCCTCGTACCCTCCACCCCAGTTTGAGAGACTAGGGGGCTCCTGGCAGTGGTTTGGTGGTCATCAGTAGGCTGGTGGCAGATGTTGTGGGTGTGTGGCTGAAGCATATGGCTCCCCACTGCCCTGGCTTTGGAGCCCAGGACACTTCCTGAGGTGCTTGGTGGTTGTTGCTGGCTGTTTTGGGGTGTTGAGTGCATGGCCAAGGCCCTCAATCCCCCACCACCCCAGGTCAGGAGCCTGGGCTGTTTCCTGTGGTGGCTTATTGGTCATTTCTAGGCTGGTTGCAGGTGTTCAGTGCATGGCTGAGGCCCCCAGCCCTCTGCCCTCCCTGGCTTGGGAGCCTGGGTGGCTTCTGGTCCTTCTAGGTTTTATAGATGTTCTTTGGTGATGTGAGATCTCTACTAGTTAATATCAATGTTTGTCTCTAGTCTGTGGGTATTTTGTTTTTTCTTTCAGTTCTGTGTTGGATTATTCACTGTTCCTACAGCTTAAACTCTGCAATGAAACTAATTTGTCATCCTTTGTTTACTTCTAAACTGGGGGTACTTCTTGTGGGGAATAGCACTTGAGCCCTGTGTTGGGCTAAATTGATGCTTTGCTGCTGATTCCCTGAGGAAAGCTTTTGTTGTGGCTCAGGTTTTAATGTTTGACTTAATAGGTACTTTTGGCTCTCCTGAGATCTGATGCATCTGGGTTGTGTAGAAACTCTGGTCTGGACCTGAGTCTTTTCAGCATACTGTACCCCTTGCAGTTCTATATTCCTGACCAGTCTCTACGGAGTGGGCCTTTGCTGATTGGCTGTCAGATCAGGTATCCTCGCTGTGCCCCAATGTTCCCCTGATGGTCGCATCTAGCCCACTGCACGCAGTCCAAACACTTCCCATGGGATGGGCCACGTGCCAGTCCCTTGTGATGATTCACCACCCTCTGAATGTCTCCTTTTTTCAGTTGTTCTGGCTGGTTGCTTCTATGTGGGTCCACAGGAACACTTTTAGTGGTCTTGCTGGCCTGAGGGCCACCAAGGCCCTCTTTTCCCCTGCTGCCTCCAAGCAACTTCACCACAGGGCACAGCTGTGGCTTTTGCCAGCTCCTGCTCCGTGTGCTCACCAGCTCCAGCCTTGAAGTGGCTGGGATTTGAAATGGTGGGAACGATCCTTTGTTTCTGTCATCGTGGCTTCTCTGGCCTTCATTTGCTCTGTAGGTCCTTTCTCCTCTTCTCCTGAGCTCTCACTGTCCCAGCTTGGCTGTCATTACTTTTTAATAATTGTAAATTGTTGATTTGTGGGAGAGAGTGATACTGAGACCATCTATTCCACCATCTTATCTGCTCATTTTGATTTGCTTTTCCCTGATTCTTGGTGATGTATTTGTTTATATACCTGTTGGCCAGTTGTATGTCTTATTCTTTTTTTAAATTTTAGTTTAACATTTGCTTGTACATATTTGTGGGGTACAGTGTGTCATTTCAATACATGCATATGGTGCACAGTGATTCACTTAGGGCAGACAGCATAGTTCTGGAGCCATCTGTCCACCACTTCTCCCTCTTCCTGTCTGGCATTCTACGCAATTGAACACCAAAACTTATTCTTCCTATCTGGATGTCTGAAAGAGTCTACATGGAACAAGCTTCATCTTTCTGAGATGTAAACAAATGTCTTTAGTTGCCCTCTTGTGTTCAACTTCGCTCAAAAAACTTACGCTTAAGATAATAGCTTGTATTTAATTTTTGCTCTGGGTCACTTTTTACTTTGAACACCTTCTCCTTGGAGAGACTGGTGGTTTTTAATTTCAAGCCCCCAAAGATCTGGCTTCTTCATGTTTTTAAAAATTCTGCTTTCAAATTACAACATTTCTTCACTAACTCATTTCTTTCTGACTGCACTTTATGATACCTGGCTAAAGGAAACAAGTTGAAAAATTTGGACATTCTGCCCATAAAGCTCCCTATACATATCACTTTAATAGGTCTGTGAATTTATTAGGTGCATTTTTCAATCAATTTTCTTAGGCATCGCTGAATAACAAAATGATCATCAAGACAATGTGGTGTTGGTAAAAGAATAGAAAAATAGATAAATGAGACAGAACACAGAGCTCAGACATTTACCCACAAAAATGTAGTCAGCTTATCTTTGTCAAAGGAGCAAAGACAATGCAATGAACAAAAGACAGTCCGTTCAAAAATGATGCTGGAACAACTGGATATCCAAGTGCACAAACAGATAAAATGAATTTAGACTCAGGCTTTGCACTCTTCACAAAAATTAGCCCGAAATGGATCATAGACCTACATGTAGAATGAAAAAGTATAAATCTCTTGGAAGATAACTGTATTAATCTATTTCTGTTGCTTATAACAGAATATCTTGTATTGTGTGATTTTAAGTAAACAAAATTTACTGCTTACAGTTTCAGAGTCTGGGAAGCCCAAAGTCCGAGGAACACATCTGGTGAGGGTCCTCTTGGGTGGTGGCTTTACAGCAATGTAGGGGTCTCACATGGCAAAAAGTGGCAGAGCAGAGAGGGAGACTCATATGTGCTCCCTTCTAAAGCCCTCACATCCACACCCATGACCACCATTAAACCATCAACTTCATCAGCTCCTCAAGCCTCCACCTTTTAATGACCACAATAGGATTTCCTACCCTCTGCAGTTACAGTGGAGGTTAAGATTCTAATAAGTGGACTTTGGAGGATACAAATCAATCCAAGGCAATACATAGGAGAAAATGTAGATGACCTTGAATTTGGCAATGACTTTTCAGATAATACTCCAAAGGCATGATGCTTGAAAGTAATGATTAATAGGTTGGACTTCAGGAAAAATTAAAACTTCTGCTCTGTGAAAGACAGCATCATGTGATTGATTGAGAAGAAAATACACAGACTGGGAGAAAATACTTACAAAAGACTTCTTTGTTAAAGGATTCTTATCCAAAAAATGCAAAAAACTTTAAAAATGGAATATGAAAAAATTAAACACCACAATTAAAAAATAAACAAAATAATTAAGCAAAGATCTCACCAAAGACGTTGCATATGGAAAAAAGCATATTAAAAAATTCTCAACATCATATGTCAGGGAAATCAAATTAAAACAACAATGAGAAACAACTACGCACCTATTAGAATGGCCAAAATGCAAAACACTGACAAAAGCAAATGCTGGTGTGGATGTGAATCCAGAGGAATCTTCCTTTATTGCTGGTGGGAAGGAAAAATGGTACAGCCAGTTTGGAAGATATTTTGGCAATTTTTTACAATATGAAACATATGCTTACCATATGATCCAGCAATCACACTCCATGGTATTTACACAAGTGAGTGGAAAAGTTATGTGCACACAAAAACCTACATGTGGATGATTATATCAGCTTTGTTCATACCTGAAGCAAACAAGATGCCTGCCAGTAGGATTGTGAACAAATAAACTGTGGTATATTAAAAAATCGTGTATCATTCTGCACTAAAATGAAGTGAGCTATTGAGTCCTGAAAAGACATGGAGGAATCTTAAATGCATGTTATTCAGTACAGGAGCCAGTCTGAAGGGGCTATATACTGTATTATTCCAACTATTTGAAATTCTGGAAAAGACAAAACTATGGAGATGAGAAAAAGATCCAGTGATTGGCAGTGGTTGGGGGGAGAGAGGGATGAATAGGAAGAATGGATTTTGAGGGCAGCAAAAGTCTTATGTGTGGTACTGTAATGGTGGATAAATGTCGTTATACATTTGTCAAAACTCAAGGAATGTACCCTCAAGTACACGCTTGACAATACAGAGAGAATCCTAAGGCAAACTATGGACTGTGGATGATGATGATGTGTCAAAGCAGGTTCTTTGATTGTGACGAATGTTTCACTCTGGTGTGGAATCATGACAATGCGGGAGACTTGTCTGGAGGGCGTGAATGCACATATAATCTCTCTGTACTTTCCCTCAATTTTGTTGTGAACATAAAACTGATAACTTAAAGTCTATTAATTTTGAAAGTCTATCATATTTTTATATATCTGACATGAATAATTACAATTTGTAATAATATGAAAAGCATTTAAATACCATCAAAATTTATGTAGTTTACTATAAATCTACCAGTATATGTGCAGGATCTCTATGCTTATGATGGAGTTTGGATGTATTTTCCCCCTGCAAAACTCATGTGGAATTTAGATCTTTAATGTGGCAGTGTTGAAAACTGATTGAGTCATGGGGGCGGATCCCTCATGAATGGGTTAATGCTCTCCCTGGGGGAGGAGGGGTAGTGAGTGAGTTCTCGCTCTATTAATTCCCGTGAGACCCAATTATTTAAAGGCCCCTGGCACCTTCTCTCCCTCTCTTGCTTCCTCTCAGCATGTGATCTGCTTGTACCTGCCGGCTCCATGCCAGTTTTCTGCCATGAGTAGAAGCAACTTGAGGCCCACGCCAGATGCAGCTGTCCCAGAATCGTAAGCCAAATAAACCTCTTTCCTTTATAAATTACCCAGTCTCAGGTATTCTGTTATAGCAACACAAAATGGACTAAAACAGCTAAAACCTTCAAAACACTGATGAATATCAAATAACATCTAAATAAATGGAGAGATACTATGTTCATGGAGTTGACAAGTCAATATTGTTAAGATGTCTGTTTTCTCTGATCTGATTTATGGATTCAATAGAAAACCCATAAAAATGCCAGAGAGAAGGGGCTGGCCAGTTAACTCAGTTGGGTAGAGCATGATTAACACCGAGGTCTAGGGTTTGAAACCCATACCAGTCAGCTGCCAAAAAAAAAAAAAATGCAACCTTATTTGTCAATGTTGACAAGCTGTTTCCAAATTTGTATGGATAATTAGAGGAAATAGAACACTCTGAGCAATAGAAAAAGTAAATAATAAGGTTGGAAGACTCACACTACGTGACATCAAGATTTATTAGTAGTTAGTAATTAAAAGAGCATAGTATTGGTAAAAACATGGAGAGATAGATCAATGCTTCATGATAAAGAATCTACAACAGTTCACACAAACATAGTCCCTGATTTTTTACATCAGTACAAAGGTAATTCAATGGAAAAAATTAAAAGTTTCTTAAACAAATGGTACTGTAACAAATGATGTCCTTATATGAGTGAAACTTGGTACCTATCATGCACTGAATACAAAACATAGCCCAAAATATATCATAGACCTAAATTTAAAATGCAAGAGTATAAAACTTCTAGATGAAAACCTGGAAGAAACTCTGTGTGATCTTGGGTTTGGTAAAATGAGTTTTTAGATGCAACATCAAAGGCATGATCCATAAAAGAAGAGATTAATAAATTGGATTTTCTGAAAATGAAATATTTTGCTGTGTGAATGACATTGTTGAGAGGATGAAAAGACAAGGCACAGACTGAGAGAAAGTATTTGCAAGCCAGCCTCACATGGTCATCCTTCTGTGTTGTCTGTTCCTAATCTCTTCTTCTGGTTATGACAGCAGTAACTTGGCTTAGGGCCTACCCTAACTAACCCCATTATAACCTAATTACCTCTTTAAAGGCCCTGTCTTCAAATACAGTCACATTCTGAGGTACTGGGAGTTAGGGCTTCAAAATATGAAATTTGGGGTACATAATCCAATTCACAACAGCAACTAAAGTTTATGTTTTGAAAATTAAAAAAGAAAAAAGTGCAACCAGGATATAGAAGTATTCCATGATGGAAATGTGACTGTGACAAACAAATGTAACTGTATTACTAAGTAATGCCATACTTCACTGGAAGAGGTGGGAGACAGAAAAAGCTGACCTGAGTAGGATTTGAAAACAGCGTTTTGACAGAAGTTGCAAGGCTAACGACCAAAAGAACTGTACCTAGCACTGCACCGTAGTTGGTAAATGTGCTTTTCACAGATGTATTGATTAGCAAATCTGAAACTATTCTACATGTATACTAGGATTGAAAAAATAAGTAAATGTAGAAAATGGAATCCAAGTTTTTCACTGTCAGATAAAGAGGCCACAAATAACTAAGGGAAAAGTCTAGAATAAACTCAGCAGTGCAGGACTAGAGTTGGAGATGTCATTGTGACTCATGTTTATGTAACATATATACAGCCAGATACATATGATGTCATTAAGAAGGTGTGTTTGTAAAATTGTGTGTATTACTGAATATTTTGGGTATGTGGAATGGGCTAAAGTCATCCAGATCGATTGGCATAGGGGGGATGTTGATTCCTGATACTGCATTCAGTACAAGTTCCACTCGTTGTTTACATCATTATATCATAATTACCGACTGCAGATTGAGGAAAGAAAAATTAGAAGATATTGTAGATAAATTATTAAAGAATGTAATTGACTATGGAATAAGCATTAATAACTTATTATTTAGAACTGGCCCTCATATATTTCAATAAACATGTATTGTTATATCTCACTGATAATTCTAATTCTGAAGACAAGATCTGAAGAATTAAATGCTTGATAATATCAAATAACTACAAGCACAGATTTGCTTGGAAATGGATGATTAAAATGAAAATTTTAATCTATACTAAAACTTGGTACGGGAATAATTTCAAAACTAACATGTAAAAACTGTTACTTTTAGGCTATTGAACAATTCTTGTCAAACATACTAAAAGTAATCATGTGGTGATGGTGTAATAATGACAACCCCATGTGGATTGCAGTGTGATGTGGTAAGGCTCACCAGAGACAGAGAAGACCGTCCAACTGGTCATCTCAGGTACACAGCTGCAAGGGGCTCAATTCTTTTATATTTGTTCAGAGTAAATCACTGTTAATTAAAAGCTCATAAACAATGTTACGAATTTATAGTGGTGTACCTTTTCATGTTAGTTGGTAAAACACAACTGTGCGTTACCTCCCACCCCCAATACACACACACTGAAAGCACTGTTTGATATGCACATAAAAGAATGTAATTTACTGATCAGAAGATAAGAGAAACTCCAAAGGAAGACACCAGGATAATAAAAATCCTTGTTTTCTTCCTGCTGATTGTGTCCTTTGCCGTCAAATAAACTGCTTTTACACAGATCTTCAGATATTTAATGATGTCCTGTGAAATTTTTCTCTACTTTTCCTTCATTTAATTTGCAACTGTGCTATTAGGTATATACCTGTTTACCATTGCTATGACTTAGTCATTAGGAGACACCTCCTTTTATCTACAGTAATCCTTTTTACCTAGAAATCTATGTCTGTCTTGAGATAGCCATATGTATCCTTTTCCCTTAAACTTTTATGTATACTTAAATGTAAATTTTCTCTTCTGTAAGTTTTTACTTGTAGCATGACAACATCTTGCTTTTAATAAAGAATTTAGCCCATTTACATTTAAGGTAAGTGCCGGTGTAGTTAGGGTAAAGTCGGTAAAATTGTGATATGCTTTCTATGTGTCCCATAAATTCTTGGTCCTTTGTTCCTTCTTCTTGTCATTGGATGACTCAGATTTTTGGCATTCCATTTTTCTCCTCTATTGGATTCTTGTCTATAACTTTTCTTAATTTTGAGTGGTTGTTTTGACTGTTAAAATAAGTATCCTTGAGTTTTATACTATGTCTTGAATTAATTTATTAACATTGCATCAGGGATGTAAGAATCCACAATAGTATCCTTCTACCTCCTCTTCCATGATTCGGACCTCTGCTGTAATGTTTTGCTTCTCTCTATACTTAATCCTACCTATATTTCTATTATTATTATGTAGTTTTTTCAATTTTGACTTAGTCTTTTATTTTGAGGTAATTGTATGTTCCCATGCAGTTGTAAAAAAGAAAAAAACCATAGAGATGCCATGTTCAATTTACCCAATGTACCCAAAGATAACATCTAACAAAACTGTAGTACAATATCACAACCAGGATGTTGACACAGAAACAATTAAAATACAGAATGGTTCCATCCAAACAATGCTCCACGTTGCTCTTTTATAGCCACATTATCATTCCTTTTGCTTTTTCCCCCTGCCACATTTAAAAGCTGGGAACCACTACTTTTTTCTCAATTTGTATAATTTTGTCATTGCCAAAATATTATATAAATGCAAACATACAGTATGGATCCTTTTGGGATTAGATTTTTTTCACTCACCATAATTCCCTGGTTTTATACAAGTTGTTTTGACTATCAAGTTTGCTCCATTTCAATTCTGTGTAGTATTCCGTGGTATGGATGTGTTAAAATGACCTTTAACATTCGCCCATCAAAGGTCATCTGGGCTGTTTTAAATTTTGGGCCATTATGAATCCAGCTGCTACAAGTGCTTGTGTACAGGTTTGTATAAGAAGATAAGTTTTCATTTCTCTGTGACTAGTTCCCAGGAGTGAAATTTCTGGATTGAATGGTAATTTCACTCAAAGTTTTTTTCTTTTTTTAAGCTTCTTGTGCTTTTATATAGTGGTTGTATAATTTTACATTCCAACTAGCCATATGGGAGTGATCAAGTTTATCCACATCCTTTGGTGCCTTCTCTGTTATATTTTAGCCATTCTTGTGGGTGTGTAGTTGTAATAGAGTCTGACTCTGTTTTTTGATGTTTGCTGACAGTTTTAAAGCCTCACTCTTCATTCTTCCCCGTCCACCCTACAACTGGGAAAATAAGAAGAAATACCATGTGTTCCCTTTTTGGCACCAGCAGGGGATTTAACCTTAAAAAACTGTTGCTGCCGTGTAAAAATCCCGATTTCCCCTATCCCTGAAAGAGAATAAAAACTCCAAAGCAGTTCTTATGTTGTCACTCAAGCCATTTTGAGGCCACTGGGAAGTCTGCCCTTCTTTCCCTGGAAGCCTCATTATGTGAGCAATAAGCCATTCCACACACTCTTTGTGTGTCTGTGGCAACAACTGTCTCAACTGATAATTTAAGAAAATAATTCAATAGAAAAGGAAAGTAGCAGTGAAACAAATAGGCACTATAAGACACATTAGAGTGTAAATGCAGTGACCACAGAATGAGATTATAGTTATACTAAAGTTTTCATTTTCAGCAGATCAGTGGATCTCACTGCTTGAAATGAGAGATTTCAAAGATGATAAAGGGAACATACAACTTGGCTGTTCATTGTGATATTTTGAATTTGATCAGAATATCTACGTTGTTCTTTCCTATTTTAATTTGTTAATCTTGTAACAAACAAAATAACAAAAATAAAACTAGTATTAGAAATGTTTAACAAAATTATGTAACATATTCAGATCTGCTGAAATAACTATCATTTTAAAGATGAAGCATATGATATAACGAAATTTTAGCCTAATATCATTGTACGGGTGCTATGGTCATTCAATATATAGAAAGATAGGAATATTAAAGTACATAGGTTAGGTATCAAAATATTTAAATAAGACTGAGTCACAATATATAAAAATAGTCTTCAGAACAGGCCAAATATTTACAGAAGATTGACTGTAATAAATGGTGAGAACATATCATACTCTGCCTTATCATAAGCACGTTAATTGTGCTCTTTAAGCGTCTTGATGACCTGTTGGCCTGCTTGTCCTGTGTAGCCAGGCATTTGCCCACCCTGCACGAAGGAACTCTAAAACTTCATAAATTTCTTTTTAATCTCAATGATTTTTAATATTTACATTCATAATCAAATTCTTTGTCTGCAGGAAATTATGGCCTTGGTTTGAAGATCTTAGAATGAAAGACAATGGTTTCCAGTGGTATAATTTTCCAAATCCTTTTTGTCTCTCAAACGTGTATTGGTTTCATGGGGAATTCATTGTTTTTTACATCATGTATGTACACCTTCTTAATTGATCCCCAGAAGAAGAAGCCTGTGGATGTGATTCTTGCCCACTTAACTCTGGCTAATGCTGTGACACTCGTACTGAGAGGGTTTCCAAATATAATGTTATCCTTTGGAATTAAGCATGGGATAGATGACATTGGGTGTAAAACAGTGCTCTACATTCAGAGAGTTACCCGAAGTATTTCTGTGAATGCAACTTCCCTCCAGAGTACGTTTCAGGCAGTGACTATTACTCCAAGTAATTACAAGTGGGCCTGGCTCAAACATAAAGTCTCTGTATACATTCTTCCCTCTCTGCTTTTCTTCTGGATCATCAACATGATCGTCTATGTTGAGATCATCTTAAGAGTTGTGGCTACGATCAACTCCTCTGACGTCAGACATGGGTATTACAGTCCTTATTGTAAAACCATTGCATTCGAGAACTATCAAGCAGCACCATTTCTAAGTGCGATATTAATTCAAGATTTGTTCTTTCTCTCACTAATGACCTTCAATAGTGTCTACATGGTGACCATCCTTTACAGACACCACAGAACAGTCCAGCACGTTCGCAGTACCATTCAGTCTTCACGACGCTTTCCTGAAGACAGAGCGACCCACACCATTCTCATCCTGGTTAGCTGCTTTGTTTTCTTCTATTTGATCAACAGCTTTCTTACTCCTTATTTAACTTTTGCAAGTGAGAAAAATCGGGACCTGGATAAGTTTGGTGACTTTATTTCATCATGTTACCCAACGATATGTCCTTTCTTGCTGATTAAAAATAAAAACATAATTTCCAGGCTGAGTTCAATGAGAATAAGGATCAGAATTTTGTCTTTCAAAGGAACATTAAATAAACTTCCTAACAATGATTGTGTTGAAAGCAAAGAGGAAGGCTCCAGGCTGTCCCAAATCCAAAACCAAAGCCAAAGCAAAGGCTTTGCAGGTGAAGAAGGCAGTGTTAGAAACCATCCACAATTACAGATAATTGAAGAGCCATACATCACCCAACTTCCGGAGGCCTAAGACCCTGTAGCCCTGACACAGCCCACATACCCGTGGAAGAGCACCCCCAGGAGAAACAAGCTTGACCATAATGCCATCATCACGTTCCCCTGACCATGAGTCAGCCATGAAGAAGTAAGACAACAACATACTTGTGCACGTCATGACTGTTGGGGTCAGCAAGCAGGAGATCAGGAAGAGATATTCTGTGAAGAAGCTCCATGACACTGATGTGGCCACTGTCAGCACCTGATGGAGAGAAAAAGGTATATTGAGTGGCTCCTGACCATGAAGCCTTGGAAGTTGGTAAGAAAATTGGGATAATCTAAACTTTGTCCAGCTGGTTAATTCTAAATATACACATTTTCCCTGAAAGAAAAAAAAAAAAATAAGGAAAGAAAGAAAAGAAAGTTAGAGGCACTCCCCATGGTAGGTGACTAGAGAGGTTTGTTCCTAGTCCCCTCCCAATAAAAACAGACCAAAACAACACACAATCAATTTTGACTAGATCCTGAGGAACACGGTGCAGAGCACCAGGAGACTGAGGAGGTTCTTGTGAAGTTGGAAGGGAATGTCACTGTAGAGAGCAGAGCAGGGCACCCAGCCTCAGCACCAACAAAAGGACAAGCTCAGAAGCAGGCAGAGAGAATGTAGGGTGTTCCTAAAAAGTTCGGAGGGACTCCCTTGAGGCAGGGATTGCTGGTGTTTGTGGTGGTGGTGGGAAAAGATGGGTTCTTTTCCAGCCTACATTCTCTCTGCCTAGTTCTGAGCTTGTCCAAAGAACCCATCTTTTCCCACCACCACCACAAACACCAGCAATCCCTGCCACAGGGGAGTCCCTCTGAACTTTTAGGGAACCAGGCCACTTTGGAGAGTAGCTGGAAGTTAGTGTAGGGGAAGCCCAAGGAGATTAAAACCCATCCAACCCTGAGGAGCTGAGACATAGCATTGACTGGTAGCTGAAGCCCTGGTGGGAGTGTGCCCTACCCTGGAGCCAGTGAATCTGACTCCCTTTTCCTAGTGGCCCTCCATTCAGTCGATGGTACTAACATGGACACTTGTGGGACCAAGACACAGGCTGCCTGGAGCCTAGGACAGACAGAAAGACCAAGACTCCAGCATCTAAACTCACTCAGCACCCCTCCTTCCCAGGTGAGAAGGTAGACTTGTTGAGCAGAAAATCCACGAAAGTGCATCAGTTCCCCCACATTCACTGCCCATCTTAAATGGTCTGTGGAGGCTGAACCCACCAGTACGTTCATGGCCTGCAGCTAGCCTGGTGGCAGCCCTGATTTCCCCACAAACCCTCCACATGTTTGCATGGGGACAAGCAGGGCCACAATCCCTACTATGTGGAGCCAAGATCCCTGTGACAGACCCAGTAGGTCTGACACCCTCTGTCTAGAGGCCCTGCCTCCGTTCTAGTATGCTCATTTGGGTACTGTTGAGACAAAGCACAGGCTGCCTGGAGCCTAGGATAGACCAAAAGACTAAGACCCCAGCTCTGAACTCACGCAGCATCCCTTCCCAAGGCAGGCATGTATAATGTTGCTGGGCTGAGCTGCAACTATCCTGGCTTGCATTGGCTCAACAGATGATTGGGTAGCAGCTTTTCCTTCCTATAGCATAACTCCAGAGAGCAGAGAGCTGCTGGACTCTACATCACTTACACAGGCTTGATCAGGCTCAATAGCTTAGCCAGTGGCCCACTATAGATCTCCCAGGACCATTGCGTCCATGTATATCTGCTCCCAGACCAACAGCAGACTAGGTAGAGGTTCTGACACCCCACGTCAGGTCTCTGCAGAGCTGCTGGCCTCAGCTGTACCCTTACAGGCTTGCATCAGGCTCAACAACTGATCTGATGGCCAACTTCAGAGCTACCAGGCCCTGTAGCATCTGTGTACACCTACACCCAAGCCAACATTTATTGAATAGCAGCTTTGTCTCCCTGCAGCACACCTGTAGAAAGCTACTGGGCCCTACAGCATTCATATAGGCTTGGTTGAGGCTCAACAGCTGAGCCAGTGGCCTTATGCAGAGCTACCAGGACCTGCCACAGCAGGATACATCTGCTCACTGACCAACAGTGATCACCCACCACAAAAGAAACTGCTGAGGGCCCCACGACCTAGCCAACAAAGGCACCCAAAGGGAACTCCAAGACTGAATACAGTAGATAAGTTGCATGAAGTCTGCACCACTGCACTCATTCAGATCCAAACTTAAAATGCCCAGTCTAACTGTTAATATAGAATATTGTTGCTTTGCCCCCCATGGATTTGTCACCCCTTTCCCCCTGGGTGACAGAGCTGCAAAGGATTACTCAAAGCCCATCTCTTCTGAACAGTGAGAAGTCCCAGAGTGGTTAACTTCCTCGGAACCCTCAAGCAAGAGGCACTCCTTTCTTGGGAAATTAACCCCAAATTGGAGTTCTCTTCCTGCATTTATTCTCCAGCCCAGGAAGTTACAGGAAGAGAACTATGTGGGGTTATAGTTTAACAATGTAGGCTGGTAACTCAGTGAAAACAAGCCAGATGACATTCCAGTAGACAATTAAAGTGAGCCATCAATGAAAGCTTCATTTTAGCAAACATTCCCTTCTTAAAGCAATTTCTCAGTATCTTTACATAACAATCAGTTATGTCTCCTTGAGCCAGGAACCTTGCTGTGTTACAATTCTTTATCTTACACCAGAGACTTTATAGCCAGAGGAAAATTTCCAGTCCTCCACAAGGTCAATATTTGAAACTGCAAGGCTTTGGAAAACCAGGCTCTGTGAAGTACATTTACTTTATGAATCCTCTACAGAATATGTCTACGGGAAAGAGTCTCCCTCTTCAAAAGCCACTCCTAGAATTAAAAGAAGTGACTACACTGTGAGATACCCAGATGGCAATGCAAAGATTTGAGAATCAAGAAAAAACAGAGAAATGGGTCCTCCACAAGAAGACTACAATTCTCCATTACCAGACCTGAAACCACATGAAATTGATGAATTGCCTGAGGGGGAATCTCAAAGGGCAATACTAAGGAAACTCAAAATGATGGGAAAAAAAATTAGAAATCACAATGAAATCAAAAAGAAATTCCAGGACATGAATGAGAAACACAACAAAGAGATACAGACAATAAAAAATCAAGCAGAATCTTGGAAAATTTTAATTTATTCAAAGAAATAAACAATAAAACAGAGAGCATAAACAGCAGGCTAGAAAAAGCAAAAGAAAGAACCTCCAAAGTAGAAGACAGGCTTTTGGAATCAACTCAATTGGTCTCCCCCCAAATAAGAAAAAGATAATTGTTTTAAAAATGAAGAAAACCTGTGAAATCTTTCTCATAACCTTAAGCATACAAATATCTATATTATAGGTGTAAAAGAATGGAAATGGAAAGGAAAAGGCATTGAAGGCCTATTTAATGAAACAATAAAGGCCTATTTAATGAAAAGTTCCCAAATATTGGGAAAAATACAGTCTTATAGATCTAAGATGCTAAATGATCCCCTACCAGATTTAACCCTAAAAGGACCTCCCAGAGACACATTATTGTCAAATTATCAAAAGTCAAAGACAAAGAAAGAATTCTGAAAACAGCAAGGGAAACCATCAAATTACCTATGAGGGAACCCCCATCAGACTGACAGCAGACTTCTTACAGACTTCCCTACAGTTTAGAAAAGAATGGGAAGATATATGCAAAGTACTAAAGGAAAAATACTGCCAGCTAACAATACCATACTGAGTAAGGCTGTCCTTCAGTAATGAATGAGATATAGTATATTTCCCAGAGAAGCAAAAGCTTTGGGAGTTCATCATCACAGAACAAGCCCTACAAGAAATTCTCTAGGGAGTCCTGTGCCTGGAATACAAAAAACAATAATCACCATCATGAATATACAAGAAAGGACAAAACACACTGGTAGAGAAGATACATAAGGAAGAAAGAAAATTAAACTATATCCTACGACCTCAAAAAAATCAATGAACACCAAAGACAAACAATAAAAGGGAAAGAAAGGAACAAAAGATATTTAAAAGAATCATACAAAAATCAAGAAAATGCCAGGAGTAAGACAATACCTTTCAATAACAACCCTAAATGCAAGTGGATTGAATACTCCACTCAAAAGACATAGACTGGTTGGATGAGTTAAAAAACTAGACCTAGGTACATGCTGCCTACAAGAAACTTACCTCACCTGTAAAGACTCACACAGACTAAGAGTGAAGGGATGGAAAAATTTATACCACATAAATGGAAAATGAAAATGAGCAGGAGTAGTTAATCTTAAATTGGATAAAATAGACTTTAAACCAAAAACTCTGAAAAGGGACAAAGAAAGCCATTATGTAATGATAAAGGGATCTATCCAGTGAGAGGATATTACAGTTGTAAATATATATGTGGACCCAAAATTGGAGCACCCAGGTATATAAAGCAAACACTATTAGACCTAAAGAGAGAGATAGACCCTCAATGCAATAATAGCTGGGGACCTCAATGCCCCTCTATCCACACGGGATATATCATCTGGGCAGCAAATCAACAGAGAGACATAGGATTTAAACTGGGCTTTAGACCAATTGGACTTGGTAGACATCTACAGAACATTATAACCAACAACTACAGAGCAAGATTCTTCTCATCAGTACATGGAACATTGTGCAGGGTAGAGCACATGTTAGGTCACAAATCAAATCTAAACACATTTTAAATAATTGAAATCATTTCAGGTATCTTTTTGTACCACAACAGATTAAAATTAGAAACAAATAACAAGTGAAACTTGGGAAAATATACAAATACATGGAAATTAAGCAACATGCTCCTGAACGACCTATGGGTCAGAGAAGAAATTAACAGGAAATTTAAATATTTCTTGAAACTAATAAAAGTAGAGACATCATACCAAAATCTGTGGATACTGCAAAAGCAGTACTAAGAGGGACTTTTATTGCAATAAAAACTTACCTCAAAAAATAGAATGACTTAGAATAAATAACCTAATTTTACACCTCCAAGATATAGAAAAACAAGAAAATACAATCCTAAAATCAGTAGATAGAAAGAAATGACTAAAATCAGAGCAAAACTAAATGAAATAGAGACCTCCGAAATATTACAAAAGATCAGCAGAAAAAAAGTTGGTGTTTTGAGAAGATAAACAAAACAGAAAAACCATTAGCTAGACTAACCAAAAAAAGAAGAGAAATGACCTAAATAAAAATCAGAAATAAAAAAGGAGACTGTACAACCAATACCACAGAAATGTAAGGAATCATAGGAGCCTATTATGAGCAACTATATGACAACAAATTTGAAAACCTGGAGGAAACTGACAGATTTCTGGACTTGTACAAACTAGCACGACTGAACCAAGAAGAAACAGAAAACTTGAACAGACCAATAATGAGGAATGGGATTGAAGCAGTAATCAGCAGCTTCCCAAGAAAGAAAGCCCAGGACCAGATGGCTTCACTGGTCAATTCTACCAAATCTTTAAAGAGGAATTAATGCCAATCCCTTTCAAAGTATCCCCCCAAAATCGAAGCAGAGTCCATTTTCCCAATCTCAATCTATGAAGTCAGCATCACCCTGAACCCTTTGGTTTAGAAATAAGCTTTCCTCAAATCCCTGAAAGGCTATGCAAGGAAAAGGAAAGGGTGCGTGTTTAGGTGAATGAGAAGAGGATTGGAAGGAATGGGAGACGATGAATCTGGGAGACAGATGGGTCTTTGTTCCTGAATCTAAATCCCACGGTTGCCCCTTCATGCTGCTCAGATCAGAGAAAGACTCCTGATCTCCCTGAGCTTCCCCTCGCTGCTTGTGGCCTCATGATTCCCATGGGTCTGTGGGCAAACCCCAGCTCTGCGGACATCGTCCTCCAAAGGTGGAGAGTTACCTCCTGCAGGAGAAGTGCCTCTAGGACTCGTCTGCCCCGTGTAGTACTGCATGGTGCACAATGTGACACGTGCCCAACATGGCCCCACCTGCCCGTCTTCCCTGCTATGCCTACTGACATTCCAGTCAGTTCTAACTTCACCAGTCACTTTGTTTCAGTTACAGTCAATGGCTTTTCACAGTGGCATCTGGGACAGACAGTCAGACGAAATGACTTCATCCTGGATCAAGATCCGCTCCTGACCATAAAGATGGCATGGTCATTGCTTAGTCTCCAAGGAGGGTGTGAAGTGACGTAGGCAGGTGGACTCTGGGACAGTGTGAGTCTCCTACTTTGCACCTTCTACAGACACTGGGTGCTGCACATGCAGCCTCCACTGAGCAGAAAGATTCAGGGCTTTGGGGCATCTGAATGGTGCTATTTCATATGGTGATGCACACATGTAATTTTTACTGTATATCTAGATTATATAATGCATTATTTTAGATATGCAAATGAATGTTGAATTAACATAATAAACACTCCTGATTTTATGTGTGTATGCACACATGACATGAATATGTATTCATGTCCATGTACACATTTAAAGATACACATGCATATTTGAACGTATATTTTCAGCAATTTTGACCTGTGACTGACATATATCAGTGTCTTAACACTTCAGTGTAATGTGTCCCATTAGCACCTCACATTTCTCTCATGCATGTTCTCTCTCTCTGTCTCTCTCCCCATGAAGATAAAGAGCAATGGGTATGGAATCAAAGGTCTGAACACAAGACCTGGTCTTCACTTTTACCTGCTTGACCTTCAGGCAAGTTAATTAAACTCTCTTAGCCTCAGTTTCCTCTCCTGTGACAGTGGTATAATGACCCTTTCCAGGCAGGAGTTTTGTGAAGATTAAAAATACTTGGAGTAAAGAGCCTGAGCCAATGCCTAATGCAGAGCACAGCTGGGCTATTCTATCATTTAGTATCTATTGAGTCCCAACTATGAGCCTTCCAGGCCCTGGTCTGGGCCCTGGATATGGAGATGGAAAAGGAGGTGTCCCAGCCCTCAAGGAGCACCTTTTCTATGGGGAAAACAGATGTGAATATAGACACAACAACACAGCAAGATGTGTGCTGGGCCTGGGCAAGGGGCAGGGGCTGTGGGATCCCAGAAGAGGGGGCTGATAACTGGGCTATCAGGGAGGGCTTCACAGAAGATATGGAAATGGTATTCCTCATGGAGAATGTGTAGGAATCGGTTCCCAGAGCGAGATGGCAGGAGAGTGACTCAGGTAGATGTGCATGCTGCGAGGTCCCGAGGAGGGTGCGGGCATGTGTGCTTTGGGAATAGCCAGGAATTTGGGTATGGGGGACACCTGATGCACTAGAAAGGATTCCAGTTTCCAGGCTAAGCTTTTCTGCCAAATTCCTGTGTTTCTCTGGAAACCAATAAAATGAAAAATAAAAAATGAAGCAAACAATCAAAAAATCATTCCCAGGCCTAAGTCTGTTTCCTCTTTGATATTAAAAAGTTGTATAAAACACCTTCAAGGCTTTGTTTAGTTCTATGAGGCCATGGAATGAAAAGTTAAATATATCGCATGAGCAGGCTCTGACATGGGGACTGAATTCCTGACAATGCCTTTTAAAGGTCACCTCATCAAGATTTCTTTAATCATAATAGAAGTTTCCTTCTCTTCTTACTTAATAAAAAAAAAGGAAATTAAATTTAACTTCAACCCCTCAAGATACCCAATTAGTTAAACCAGTTTGGGAGGACAACTCAGCAGCACATGTAAACGTGAAGTTCTCACATCCTCGATGACTTCGTCTCACACTAAACTCCCAGGGATGAGGCTCCGGCAGGTACTGAACACCTGCTGTGTATCGGGTGCTATTCTAGGCCCCGGGGCCCATGGATGAAAAGACACCACATCTGACCACAAAGAGCTCACTTTGGGAAGGGACATAGAAGTGACCAGGTCATTAAGATGTAGAATGTTCAGAGTGGTTGAAAGACGAATCTGATGATGTGAAAATGCAGTGAAGACCCTCTTTCCCCTGGCTGGGAGCACATATAAGGCCTCGGTGAGAAACAAGCTGAACCCTGAGGAGATCAGGCCGGGTGAGGAGGCACCAGACAGAGGGAGCAGCAGAGCCAGGGGCCGCCACAGTCCACAGTGAGGGTGACAGCTCATCTCATGCTCATTTGGTGGTTGCTCTGCCGCACAGTGGCAGGACAGGAGGGCAGAGAGAAACCGCTCTGAGTCACACTGAGCCTTCAGAGTGCACTGTGGAGACTGTCTGAGGGTTTAGGGTGGGGCAGTGGGTCTGCAGGGACAGAAGTCAGGGCAACAGAGCTGATAGAGCCCTCTGAGGAAATGTCAACAGCAGTGTTTCTGATGGCAGAGGCCAGGAAAGCAAAGCAGAGGTGAGCTCCTGAGGTACAGAAATCCAGGGACGAGAGGAAAGAAAATAACTTCCAGAGACCCCAAAAGATGACAGTGGGTGTGGGGAGAGAGGGCACGTGTGCAAGTGAGAAACAGAGCAGGCAAAATTGGCCGCTCCTCTGTGACGCATGAAGAGATTTCTAGACGTTTTTGTGTCCAGATTCCATGGAAATGTCTTCTTACCTCTTTTGAAGTAATTGAAGCCAATTGTGCACTAAATCTAAGTAAGTGTGTAAAACCTCTCAGTTTACATACAAATCAGATCAACTCACTGCCCCGTCCTCCCCTACCAGCAGCCGGTCTTGAAGACTGTGCCATTACCTGCAGGTAAATATTATTTGTGTCCTTTGCTACTATATATTTACACACATGTTTGACATTATGTGAAAAATTATAAAACATACAATGAGGCACGAAACTGTGACCCATGGTCACATGAGGAAACAATTGGTGGAAACAGAACCAGAGATTGTCGAGATGTTGATCTTTCAAAACTATAATTATAAGAGAGATACTATAAAGTAAATAGAAACAATATGTCACAGCTGTAAATAGTATGACCTGTATGAACCGTTGGGAAGTTTTCATGAGGACAGAGAAACTATTAAATGGATCTTAGTAGAAATACAAAAAATGAAAGATAGAAAACCAGAAATGAAAAATCCATTCAAAGGCCTTAGTAGCAACATAGCCGAGGAAAGGAGCAGTGAACTTCAATACAGGTGAACTGCAAATGCCAAACTAGAACGTGTAGAGAAAAAACATTTAATAGAAAGAAACAGAACTGATAGAGAACAATATCAGTCAGTCAAATGTGTACAGTTGGAATACCAGAAGAAAAGGGAGAGAAGACAGCTCAAGAAAAATTTAAAGAGTTCATGGCTGACACTGGATTGCAATGACACAGGAGAGTCACCAGCAGAGATAAAGAAAAGAAGAGGACGTCTCTCTCCACAAAGCCCTTTCCAGAGTGACAGAAGCAGCATCTGCTCTATGATAATATTGCGGGGCCTGATCACACCTCTCAGCATTGGACAGATCATCTTGGCAAGAAATCAACAGAGTAGCCCTTACTGTTTCAGAAGGAGAGAAGACATCTAGGGCAATTGGGGGGAGGGGCAAGGAGAGGGGGATGAGGAGAGATTGGACAAGGGGCATAAAGAATAATTACGATTTGTAACAATATTTATACTAGTAATATTGACTTGATCAACAAATCCCATTGGTGAACCCCCAAAATATGTATAATCAATTCTGATTCAATAATAATTTTTAAAAAAAGACTTAATGGCTGAGGGCTTTAGGATTGCTTGAGGCTATCAACCCACAAAGGTAAAATAACTCCAAACAGGATAGAAAGACACGACTATGCACACTACAGTCAAAATGTTAAAACCAATAGAAAGACACAATCATAAAATAAGCCAGAGGAAAGACACATTACATAGAAGGAAACAATTAACACAAACACAGGCAGATTTCTCATTAGAAACAATGGAAGGCAAAACAATGGGATCATATGTCTAAAATATCATAGGAAAAAAAGAACTGCAAATTCAGAATGCTAAATTGATAAAAAAAAATTTATAAACGGAGACAAAACAAAGATATTTTCAAACAGGTGAAAACTGAGAATTCAGATTCAGCCTATTTGCACTATAAGAAATGCTGAAAGAAGTTCTTAAGCTTGAAGGACGAGGTTGCCAGAAAGCAGCCCAGATCCACAGGGAGGAATAAGAAAAATGAGAAAAGGAAAACATGTGAATGAACACAGAGCACCTTTTTATTATCTGCTTAGTTACATGTGTGCACATGTGCACTCACATGCACAGGCTGTTGGCTGTCAACAATAATAACATATTACAGATTTTAAACATTTCAAATACGCATTATGATAAGGGCACAAGTTATAAAATATATGACAATGAATAGAATTAGACTCAGGACTCTTACATGATTCTAAAAGCAGTATAATGCTATTTAAACATAGACTATGATGTCTTAAAGTATATATTTTAATCCCTGGAGAAACCACTACAAAATAAAACAAAGAAATAGAGTTTAAAGGTCAATACAAAGGAAAATTATTTATTTTAATTTTTGAATTGAATTTTAATTATCATTATTAGCATATTTGTTATTACATATCATGATTTTTCTGTGTTCCCCCAACCCCCTCACTCCCTCCCTCAATCGCTATTAACCTTACATTTGTTCCCTCCTGAAAGTTCAACGAATTGTCATCATACCTCCCTCCCTAATTCCTGCCATCCTTTCCTGCCTCCCTTCTTCCCTTCCTTTCTTCCTTCCTCTCTTCCTCCCTCCCTCCCTTCCTCCCTTCCTTTCTTCTTTCCTCCCTTCCTTCCTCCCTTCCTTTCTTCCTTCCTTCCTCCCTTCCTTACTTCCTCCCTTCCTCCCTCCCTCCCTTCCTCCCTTTCTTCCTCCCTCCTTTCCTTCCTTCCTCCCTTTCTTCCTTCCTATCTTCCTTTCTTCCTTCCTCCCTCCCTCCCTCCATTCCTTCCTTCCTCCTTCCCTCCCTCCCTCCCTTTCTTCCTCCCTCCCTCCCTTCCTTCCTCCCTTCCTTTCTTCCTTCCTTCCTTCCTCCCACCCTCCCTTCCTCCTTTCCTTCCTCCCTCCCTCCCTCCCTTCCTCCCTTTCTTCCTCCCTTCCTTTCTTCCTTCCTTCCTTCCTTCCTTCCTTCCTTCCTTCCTTTCTTCCTTCCTCCCTCCCTCCCTCCATTCCTTCCTTCCTTCCTTCCATTCTTCCTTCCTTCCTTCCTCCCTCCCTCCCTTCCTCCCTTCCTTCCTCCCTCCCTCCCTCCCTTCCTTCCTCCCTTCCTTTCTTCCTTCCTTCCTCCCTCCCTCCCTTCCTCCCTTCCTTCCTCCCTCCCTCCCTTCCTCCATCCCTTCCTTCCTTCCTCCCTTCCATTCTTCCCTCCTTCCTTCCTCCCTCCCTCCCTTCCTTCCTCCCTTCCTTTCTTCCTTCCTTCCTGCCTTCCTTCCTCCCTTCCTCCCTTCCATCTTTCCTTCCTCCCTCCCTCCCTCCCTTCCTCCCTCGCTCCCTCCCTTCCTTCCTCCCTCCCTCCCTTCCTTCCTTCTTGCCTTCCTCCCTTCCTCCCTCCCTCCCTTTCTCTCTTCCTTCCATGCTCCCTCCCTCCCTTCCTCCCTTCCTTCCTTCCTCCCTCCCCTCCTTCCTTCCTCCCTCCCTTCCTCCCTTCCTTCCTCTCTCCCTTCCTTCCTTTCTATTGATTTTCAGTGTTGATTTTGTATCCTGCAATATCACTGAAATTGTTAATCAGCTGTAAGAGTTTTGAGGAGAGTTTCATGTCATCAGCAAACAACGACAGCTTGACTTTATCCTCTCCCATCTGGATCCACTTCATTTCTTTCTCTTGCCCAATTGCTCTGGGTGGTACTTCCAATACTATGTTAAGTAGGAGTGGTGACAGAGGGCTTCTTTTTCTTGTCCCTGTTCAGAAGGGAAAAGTATTCAGGATGATATAAGTAATTGGTTTGTCATAAATGGCTTTTATTGAATTGAGATGATTTCCTCCTATTCCTAGTTTGGTGAGAGTCTTAATCACGAAGTGATGTTGAATTTTGTCAAATGTCTTTTCAGCATCTATTGAGATGGTCATATGAATTTGTTCTTGGTTGTGTTGATACGGGGTATCACATTAATTGACTTGTGCATGTGGAACCAAGCTTGCATCTCTGGGATGAACCCCACTTGATCACAGTGTATAATTTTTTTGCTGTGTTGCTGTAATCTGATTGCCAGTATTTTGCTGAGGATTTTTGCATCTATATTCATCAAGGGTGTTTACCTGTACTTTTCTTTTTTTTTCTTGTATCTTTATCTGGTTTTGGTATTGAGTGATGCTGTCCTCAAAGAACGAGTTTGGGGGAATAGCTTCTGTTTAAATATTTTTGGAAAATTTTGAAGAGAAGTGATTAATTCTTTAAAGGTTTGATAGAATTCAGCTGTACAGCCATCAAGTCCTGGCTTTTCTTTGCTGGATGAATTCTGATTATCAATCTCATTGCTTGTTATCGGTCTCTTCAGGTTTCTATTCCTCCTTGGTTCTGTCTTGGTAGTGTGTATGTGTCCAGAAATTTATCCATTTCCTCCAGGTTTTCATATTTAGTGTCCTACAATTTTTTATAAAAGTCTCTAATGATTCTTCATATTTCCGTAGTGTTCGTTGTAATGTTTCCCTTTCCATTTCTGATTTTTGTTATTTGGGTCTTCTTTCTTCTTCTTTTTTGTTAACCTAGCTAATGGTTTGTCTATTATAGGACATGACAATCATAAATATGTATGCACCCAAGAGTGGAGCACCTAGATATGTAAAGCAAACACTCTTAGACCTAAAAAAAGAGATAGACCCAAATATGATAATAGCGAGTGACCTGAACACCCCTCTCTCAGTGTTAGATATTTCAGGCAACAAATCAAGAAAGAAACACAGAATTTAAACTACACTTTAGACCATTTGGATCTGACCAGCATCTAGAGAACATTTTATCCAACAACTAGGGAATATCCATTCTTCTCATCAGCACATGGATTATTCTCCAGGATACACCACATATCAAGTCTTAGCAAATTTTAAAAAACTGAAAATATCCCAAGTGTCTTTTCAGAATACAATGGATTAAAACTGGAAATCAATAACAAGCAGAATTCTGGAAATGACTCAAGTGCATGGAAAGTGAACAACAGACTCCTGAACAACCTATGGGTCCAAGTAGAAAGTAAACAGGAAATCAAAAAATTTCTTGAATCATCCTGAGGGAAAATCCTCTCCACCTGTGAAACTGTGAAAATGAACAAGTTATGTACTTACATAATACGATGTAGGACAGGCACAGTGTGGACATTTCAGTTCCAAAAGGAGGAATAGAAGAAAAGGAAGTGGTGACAGGTCCCAAGTAAGTTCAAAAGCAAGGAAGGCAAATCAAATGAGATCTTAAGTCTGTAGAATAATTTTCCTCTTTAGCTCTCTACTCTGCCTTCTGGACCCACAGGGATGGCAGCGTCACCCCAGAGATCAGCAGGGAGCTGCCCACACCAGGGCTCTCTTGGTGGCCCTGATCCTGCTGTCTCTTTCTTACTTGTACAGGAGGCTGAGAGAAGTTTAAGGTCATGTGGGCACTTGAAACCTAGAGGCATGTGGAGTGGTGCACACTGGTCGGATCCTGACTTCAAATGCAGTGTCTTCTGTCAGAGTTAAGACTGGGGTTAGGCACCTACCAGGGAAAGCCCATTTCCTTAGCATTCTTTCAGAATCTGTCATCACTCTGTCCACAGAACAATGTGACATTGGCTGGCAGTGTGGCCTTGGATCCAATTCCCATTTCTCAGTCTCCTCCCCTGCAGCCCAAGACACTGCAAGCCTCCTCTAGTTCAGTTGCACACTATTTCTTGGTGTACCCCTAAGTTAAATAACCAGCATGTGGTTTTATCACTTAAAAAAAACATTTACACTAAAAAAAATTAAAAGGATGAGATGGGATTGTCACTAAAAAATATTTTAGAGCTACTAAAAAAACTTGCATTTACAATATAATTAGTAAAAATTTTCCTGTGGATTACACATATTTGAATGCCTACTATGTGCAAGCCATAGGAACATGCCTTGTTGGCAAAGTGCACAGCAGTGACACGGACCACAGAGGTGGGGACCTTCTGAGCCTCCCTGTCTCCCTGTGAGCCTCCCCTCAGGCTGTGCCTCACTGCTCCGTCTGTTCCTGGTCAGCCTGTTCGCAGATGTGAGCCTTGACCTTGTGCTTCCTCCTCCTCCCCTCCCCTCCTTCCCACACCAGCATCTGTGGCTTTGCTGGCCCGCGTCTCCTCCTATCTGTCCTCTCCTCCTTTGGGTCAGGTCTCTTGCGGTTTTTGTTTTTTGCATTCTGAGCACCCAGCATCCTCTGAGGAGATGCTTGTTTCGTAGGAACTGTTCTGCTTGTGCTCTGATCTTTCTCCTAAAGTAAGACACGAGTGACTCTTTTTTTTATATTTTCCTTTATTCTTTCAGGTTGCGATTCTAGGGTTGAAGAAAAGGAATTGACTCCTATGTAGAAAATTTCTGAAGAAATGCAATCCCAAAGATCAAAATCAGAAGAACATGTGAGGAATACTTCTGAGGAGCCTGAAGAGATGAGTAAAATGGAGGGAAAGTTACAGAATTGCTGGAGAAAATCTGCAGTAGAAGAACTTAAGAAACCCTTGTCTCAGAAGAGGAATTTCAGACCAGGGACCATGACCCATGTGAAACCTGTCACAGGTGAGGATGGCCACAAATTCAGCGTCATTGGGGAAAGCTGCACTACATACTCAAGTCCTGTCAAACGTCTTAGAGCAGGGAGTGTCCATCAGAGATGGAGAAAAGGAAAGACAGCAAGTAGATCCACTTCAGAAAGGACAGGGGAGGGCATGTCATCATCAGTGGCACCCTAACTGATGACCAGCAAAGCAGCAAGATGCACACGAATGGTGATCTAACAGACGATGGAAGTGGCACCACGATCCACGGCAAAAGGCTGGGTTGTGTAGAAGGCATTGAGGAAAACTGAGCTCATTCGATGGAGGAAAAGAAAACTGGATCCTACCTGACAAGGCAAACAGTACAAGTCTCCAATGAACAAAGTCCTAAATATGAACAGTGAAAAATGGGATCGGTAGAAAAAACAGACAAGAAGTAATTGTGTGACCATGGGATAGAAGAGATGCTCTGCTAATTAGGCATCAGAGAAATGCAAATCAAAGGACAATGAGATGTCACTTCACACCCTAGGCTGGCAGGTTTGAACCTGGGTAATGCCAGTGTTGGAAATGGGCTTCAATTTTTTTCTCTCTTGGAAAATGACAGGTTTGTATGGTGGCTCCACCTGGGCAGTCATCAGGGGCCAGGTGCCCCCAAGGATCTTCTGCCCACAGACTTGGGGGGAAGGGGAGAGTGGATATTAGGCATAATGAGCTACTTCTGCCACAGCCATTCCACGAGCTCACCTGCTGCACCAAGATGCAGTCCCCACCAAAGAGGAACAACTCAATGTTCCATCCAGTCCCTAATGGAGCTCAGTACCATCCCTCTGGACAAGGCACAGCCTCTCCGTCAGGTCCTGTAGCTAATGGGCAAGTCACCTGCCCTCCCCATGCCCAACCGACCATGGGGACGCAGCAGCGTTCAAACCCTGCACACGGTCCACAAGTAGCTCTGACATCTGCTTATTGTGCACAGCAATGAGTCATTTTGAATGCAAAGATTTTACACACGTGGAAGGGAACTCGGCAGCCATCTCTGGGCAGGTCTGTAGCATCCTCTCATGGGCACCTCCCCAGGAATGCTACAGACTCTCTCTCAGACAGGGCAGGGAGCTATTGGACAGTGCCCTGGTGTTCAGACTGAGCTCCACAGCCCCTGTGCCTCAGCACACCTGACTTGACCGTTTGTGAGGGGCTTCCTTGTTCATGATTCTCCATGCCCACCTGAGAAGGGATGGGAGTGCCTGCTTGGGCCAGGGCTGCAGCGCCTTTGCAGGGACTTCCTGATGTGGCATTTGGGGGCCTGGCAGATCTCAGGCCAGGCTGTGGTTTCTGTGGAATATTGTTCATTCAAACAGTGAATAAATTTGTCATCTACTTCCTACCATTCACTCCAAGTGCAAAGCCCCCATCTAGTCTTGGGTTTAAGCCCAAGGACTCTTGTCTTATTAACTGGTGTCTATGTGATGGCTGTCCTCCTCTCCAACTCAAGGTGACCATCATGAGGCTCCTGAGCTTTCAGGCTCAGAGGTAAGGCAGTGCCTTATCTTGGCCATTTGTGCGACAAGTATTTACAGAATGACCTTTCCCAAGGAAGACACAGACCCACTCTCTGTGGGCAGGTCTGTCTTCATGGCATTCGATCTGTGTCACCCCCTGGGCTCTGTGCTTAGAAGGACCCTGCACTTGGTTTAATGCTGGATGGACACCCGTTGTCTGTCCAGGAAATCAAAATCAAGTAACAATCATTTTGGGGCCTAAAACTTTGAAAAAAGTTAAAAATAGGGAGAAACATATTATGTCATATCTTCAAGCACTTCAGTACTCAAGTCCTCAAGTTAATGCATTACAAGTGATAAAGCCAAAATGTCTAATGACTCATGTTCAATCACAGTCCTGTCACTGAAACATTAACATTGACATTTTCCTCCATCTAATTTAATTATAAAATTTTGTGATGGCAATTGTTTATGTTATGAAGAAATATAATTGTTAAAGGTTTTATCCCAAGTTATTCATTCCTTAAAAATTTCTGTCAGTGCGTATGTTTTATCACATGCGTGCACTTCTGCAGCTGCACTGTATACGTAGATCACACTGTGCATGAGAGCACGTAAACTTACTGGAGGAGTGTGTGGATTTCCTGACAGGGGTATAAGGTGAACTACTGTGAAGCCCAGTTTATTAGTGAGTCCTGAGTCCCCATGACCTCGGCCCTCTGTGTGGATTGGGGCACATCATTCCATCTGACATATAGCTGTGGGTGAACATTCTCTGTGCTTAACCACATGTATGATTAAAGGACAGTTGAAAGGACAGTTCTGTTTACTGAGATCCTTCATTTCACAAGGAGGGACTAGCACAGGATTTACACAAACTCAATTTTTGGACACCTAAGTTCACCATGTAATGTATTGTGTTAAATTTTATGTGGCAGCTCTGAGGAGAGCCATGGTCCCTCTTCCAAGGTGGCATTGGTTAATATTCTCACACAATATTAAGGAACAGTGGTAGAAACAGGCATTGTTGACATCTAGCTAATTTTAATGTGATTGCATCTGTTTTATAATTTCCTTTGTTGGGAGACAAACATGCTTGATCTTATTCATATGTATCTGTCCATTCCTACATAACTTGAAGTCTTAAAAATTTAACGATGACCTTCCAGTTTCAGCTCCAGCATGGAAAGAGCATGGACGTTGTCACTTCTGTCAGTACCAGGAGGAAAACACTGAATAAACTGACAATCAATGGCTTTTCTTGGACCCATCAGAGAACGCAGATCGCAGGCTCTGAATGCCACCCTGAAATCTGGAGATACAGGCAAACGTGGCCAAGGGAACTCACCTCAGGCAGAAGCCACTGGAACCGTAGACTGGCAGGACACTTACATGGAAGTTTGTGATTCTCCAGGGGCTCCGTGTGACTAACATGGGATTGAGAACTCCTGGGCCACCATCTAGGGATGTTCACTTTCATGGGTTTTACTCCCAGGAATCTTAGCAGGTTCTTGGGGTAAAGAGCCAAGAAACTCTTGTGTTTTGCAAGATGGAAGGAAAAAGTAATCATTTTGAAACATTCTCATAGTACTTCAAACATAGTTTTTTTTTAAAAGTCAATTAAGATGAACAATTGCTTTTTCTCCCTACCTGGTCCCTGCAAAGTTAGGAAACTCTTAGTGTTCTTTTTTTCATGGCAATACAGTTATTCACATAAGTTTGATAAGAGTGTTATCTTTACAATAAAACACATTTGGAAACATCGGTGTATTACCAAGGCTTGGACTGGAATGTGCATAGAAAACCTGAACTCTAGGGTTTTGGGGCTGTATGAAAATAAGGCCCAGAAACCTTAAAAATATTTTGGAATCTTGGGAAGGGAGGAATTTAACCGAATTTATAGGTATTGCAGGCAAAGTCTGGTGGTGAGTTCTTGGCTTGACTTGTGTGTGAGTTTGTTGGGGCTGCTACAACAAAATACCTTAGACTGGGCAATTTATAAACATCAAAAATGGACTGCTCACAGTTCTGAGGCTGGAAGTACAGGACTGAGCCACCAGCAGGCCTGGTGTCTCGTGAGGGCTGCACAGACGGCACCTCATGCCTCTTCCTATCAGTGGAAGGGACCAGGCAGACCCCTCAAGCCTCTGCTGTAAGGGTGCTAATCCCATTCATGAGGGCAGACCCTGCATGGCTTAGTCACTTCCTAAAGGCCTCACCACTTGATACTATCACTACAGGTATCAGATTCCAAAATATGAATTCTGGGGGGACATCAACATTTAGACCATAGCAGATTTGTAGACTCAAGAGACTTTTAAAAAATCTAAGCTCAGTTTCCTTTGAAAGAAAGTGAGCCTGTTGGCTAATATACCCTCTGTCAGAAAAGTAAAATGGCGTTAAAGACTGAGATACACAAATGATGCCTGAGAAAAGTTCTCGGAAAACCCCACTCAGAAAAATCCCCTAGCTGCCAGGTCACCTTCCTGCCTGTGCAATTTTGCCTGCATAGGAGAAAGTCCCAGCTCAGCTTAAACCCCACTTGCTTCCCTCCTCTTCCTTCTTAGCCAATAGGAACAGTCCAGCTCAGCCTAACTGGATATAAAAGGCCCACCCCGACTCTCCCTGCTGCTGCTCTCACTTTTGAGAAGGCAGCCTGCTTTTTCATATTGCCTGCCTGATACACTTTGGCTGAGTCCCTGTCTCATGGTGTGTCTTATTTTGCACTGGGGCCAGGGTTTTCCTTTCAACCAAGGTCCAAAGATAAAACATAAAATCTGGTACATACATACAATGGAATATCATTCAGCCTTAAAAAGGAAATTCTGACACAAGCTACAACATGGATGAAACTTAAGGACATTATGCTGGATGAAATAAGCCAGTCACAGAAAGACAAATACTGTTTGAGTCCCTTTACATGAGGAGTGTAGAAACATAGAAAACAAAGTCATAGAAACAGCATAGAATGGTAATGGTCAGGGGCTGGGGAAAAGGGGAAATGCACAATTATTGTGTAATGAGCTCAGTGTTACAGTTTTTCAAGGGAAAAAGTCCTGCAGTTTGGTGGCACAACATTGTGAATATGCTTACTGTTACGAACTGTACACGTAAAAATGGTTAAGATGTAAATTTCATGTGTATTTCACCAGTATTAAAAAAATTTTTTTAAAGAAGATGTAACTTCTCACACTTACTGCCATCTGATCTTTGACAAAGGCACCAAACCTATTCACTGGGGAAGGGACTGCCTCTTCAGCAAGTGGTGCTGGGATAACTGGATATCGATATGCAGGAGAATGAAACTAGATCCATACCTCTCACCGTATACTAAAATCAACTCAAAATGGATTAAGGATTTAAATATACACCCTGAGACAATAAAACTTCTTAAAGAAAACATAGGGGAAACACTTCAGGAAATAGGACTGGGCACAGACTTCATGAATACGACCCCAAAAGCACGGGCAACCAAAGGAAAAATAAACAAATGGGATTATATCAAACTAAAAAGCTTCTGCACAGCAAAAGAAACAATTAAAAGAGTTAAAAGACAACCAACAGAGTGGGAGAAAATATTTGCAAAATATACATCTGACAAAGGATTAATATCCAGAATATATAAGGAACTCAAACAACTTTACAAGAAGAAAACAAGCAACCCAATTAAAAAATGGGCAAAAGAGCTAAGTAGGCATTTCTCGAAGGAAGATATACAAATGGCCAACAGACATATGAAAAAATGCTCAACATCACTCAGCATCCGGGAAATGCAAATCAAAACCACATTGAGATACCATCTAACCCCAGTTAGGATGGCTAAAATCCAAAAGACTATGAACGATAAATGCTGGCGAGGCTGCGGAGAAAAAGGAACTCTCATACATTGTTGGTGGGACTGCAAAATGGTGCAGCCTCTATGGAAAATGGTATGGAGGTTCCTTAAACAATTGCAAATAGATCTACCATACGACCCAGCCATCCCACTGTTGGGAATATACCCAGAGGAATGGAAATCATCAAGTCGAAGGTATACCTGTTCCCCAATGTTCATCGCAGCATTCTTTACAATAGCCAAGAGTTGGAACCAGCCCAAATGCCCATCATCAGATGAGTGGATACGGAAAATGTGGTACATCTACACAATGGAATACTACTCAGCTATAAAAACGAATGAAATACTGCCATTTGCAACAACATGGATGGACCTTGAGAGAATTATATTAAGTGAAACAAGTCAGGCACAGAAAGAGAAATACCACATGTTCTCACTTATTGGAGGGAGCTAAAAATTAATATATAAATTCACACACACACATACACACATACACACACAAACCGGGGGGCGGGGAGGAAGAAGATATAACAACCACAATTATTTGAAGTTGATACAACAAACAAACAGAAAGGACATTGTTGGGGGGGAGGGGGGGAGGGAGAAGGGAGGGAGGTTTTGGTGATGGGGAGCATTAATCAGCTACAATGTATATCGACAAAATAAAATTTAAAAAATATAAAAAAAAAAAAAAAAAAAAAAAAAAAAAAAAAAAAGAAGATGTAACTTCTTTTGTCTAAGGCAATTAAGAGCTGGTATGTGTAATTCATTGGCTCCTTCTCACATGTGTGCAGCTGGAAGCAAAGACCAAATGCATGATGGAGATTTAGGGCCAAAGCAGCTCAGACCTCGTGCCATAATTTGAGAACATCCAAGGAGGGGCACCTGCCCTATATGTGAGTGAGAGGCACCATTTTCAGTCCATAAGTCCAAACAGCTTATCAAAGTTTACAAGACCCCTGATCATATAGTCCCTAATCTCTCTTCAACCTCCTCTCTCACCCACTATGTTTAACAATTTACACTTGAAAAACACTGAGTGCCTTTCAGTCCCTGAACCACACAACTCCCTGTACCTCCTGGGCCTTTGAAGATGTAGTATCCACCCCCTGCCCACCAAACTCTTGCTGCAACATTCTGCCCTTGAATGACTTCTGCATAGTCTTCAGGGATATGCACAGACATCCATTCCACTCAGAAACATTCCTGACTCCCTAAGCGGGGCTAAGTGCTCTTCCAGAGCATTCCCATGGCAACTGTGGCACTCGTTGTATCAAAATTGATCTATTCTCCTTTTCCCCTAGTAAGTATCTTAAGTCAGATACTATGAAGTATTCACAGTTTTATTCCCAGGTTGTGTAATAAAGTCTCTTACAGAGAAGAGACAAGGCAGGGTATGAGACGGGAGCAGAATGGAGTCTCTCATGGGAATTTCTCTTCTCACACCATATTCTGCCACAGCTCTGGCTCTGCACACATCAGATCCTACAGTCTGTCACCTCATCTACTGCAATAACTTCCTGACTTGTCTCTTTGCTTCCAGCCTCTTGACTCTATACTTCATCACCCAACTTACTAACACAATCCACTCGTGCTGATCTCCAGTTTGAAACCCTTCAATGGATCTCTACTAGATACAGAAAGTAAAAATCTAGGGCTGGCTGGTTAGTTCAGTTGGTTAGAGCATGGTGCTGATAACACTAAGGTCCAGAGTGCAACACCTGTACTGGCCAGACACCTAAAATAAATAAATCAGATGAAGTAAAAATCTAACTTTCTTAACATAACGCATGAAATCCTCTCTGATGGATGCCTGCCTGCCTGCCTCTCAGGATCATATTTCTCCTTCCTAGCTCTGCTCATAAAGACCCCTCCTGTGGCAATATCCCTCTCACATTGATGGATCAATCTCAGACTTCGAGGGTTCAATTCCTGGCTCCAATACTGACCAGTCTGGTGTCCTTGAGAAAGTGATGTAACCTCTCTGTGCATTAAATATATGAAAATGGGAATAATAACAGTATATATTGCATAGGCTTGTTGTTAGATTGAATCATAATATGCAGAAAAATATTAGAGCACTGCCTGATACATGACGTGCACCATGTAAGTGCTGCTATTATTATCACCGCCACCCTCTTTCGAGAGCAAAGGATCACCCCACTTATGAAGCCTTCCCTGACTACCTTACCCAAAACCGGCTCATTTCCTCCTTCGCATCCCCACAGCATCCCAGGAGTGCCTTTCTCACAGCACCTGCACAGCTTTGTTTTATATTTGGTGGTTGCAAACCTGTTTCCTACTTCTCCTAGGCAACACGTGATCACCATTGGCTACTAGAGTATCTAGCACTGAGCAAAGCCTCAGAAAAGTTTGTTGAAAGAGTATATGGAATGAGTAAGAGACTAAATAATGAATGAGAAATAGAAAGCTTGGTCAAAGGGAAGCCAATTAGGAGGCCCCTGCAACGAGCCAGAAAAGAGATGCTAGGATGTGACTGCGGTAGCAGTACTGAAATGAGTTACGTTATTCATTGGAGCCTTCCCCCCGTGACCTCTGCCCTCTGCCTCTCCCACCCATTTAGAGCTGGGACGTCTGCTCACTGTGGTGCTATGGAGTGAACGTCTGCGTCCCCAGGGCCATGGCACTTGAGGACAGGTTGGCTGAGGACGTGACTGGGTCCCCCGTGATGGGATTAGAACCCTTGTAAGAGCGACAGGAGCCATGGCTCCCTCCTCCCTTGCTGAGGCCGTGGTCTGCAAGCCGAGGGCCTCGCAGCCTCCACAACGGAGAGAAGCACAGTAGGCGAATGACTGCCCTTCACTTGATTTCAGACAGTATAGATTTGTGTGTCTGCTTTGGAGAGAATGAACAGGAAGATAACTTTTAATGAAGTAAAAATATTGTAGGGTTGTTATGGTTGAATTGTGTTCCCCCAAAAGTTTACTGTGTTAGAGGCTTGGTCCCCACTGTGACAGTGTTAAGAGGATGGGAAATCCTATTGTGGCGGTCACCTTGGAGAGGTGACTGGATTGTGAGGACTGTAGCATCGTGAATGGATTGATCCGTTCTTGGAATAATGAGAGTGTTGTGGTGGCTTTAAAAGGAGAGTGAATGAGGAGGTTAGTGTCTCTCTGCTCCACCATTCTGCCATGTGGGACCCTGCATCACTGTCACCACCAACAAGGACTTCACCAGATGTGTCCCCTGAACTTTGGACTTCCCAGCTTCCAAAACTGTAAGCAGTAAGTTTAGTTTCCTTGTGAATTACCCAGTTCTGGGTATTTTGTTATAAGCAACAGAAACAGACTAACAAAAGGGTCAAGACCAATGTAGATGTCAATGCAGGTTTAGCAGGTTTTCTGGTTCCTAAAGAGACAGGAAATGCATAAGAATCCTTGATTTCCCTCATCAGCCCAATGAAGATCTGTCCTGATCACTGATGGAACATAACAGGTTACCGGTGAGCAAGAGAAAGTTAAATTCTCAACAAATGATACCTCTTTAAAGTTTTACTAAAACATACCTAACTATCTTTTTGAAGGAAGCTTATTCGTGACTACATGGACTTCTTCCCCTCCCCTGCACCTAACGTGAGAGCCCATCTTCCCTGTCTGAGTGTCAGGAAGCCCCTCGCTCCCTTATGTGACTATCACAGGCCATCCCACTCTCCACATGAATGTCAAAGACGCTACTTCTACTGACCATAAGACATTCCTGGGGGCATCACCTTAGGCTGTACCTGTGCAAAAGTAAATACCGTGAGAACTATCCCCAGAGAGAGAAGGTTTGGGGAGAATTGGAATCCTGCAAAAGTGAGGGAAGCTTTACTACAGTACAGGAGGGAAAGGGTGAGCCCTTCCGTTGTGCTGTTTTTTCCCTTCTCATTGTCCTGAAAAGATCACATTCTCTGTACATGGTAAAATTTAATTGGATGCTGGTAAAAATAAATAAATATATACATATATATATATATATATATACACACACAAATATACATACATATATATGTATATATACACACACACAAACATCCCCATCCACTTGGAATTTTTAAAGTAATTCTCCACAATAACTAGATCAAAGGAAAAAAGCAATGAAAATGCAAAACAGACAAGTGGGGGGATGAGGGACTAGAATGATTCACGCTGGGTGTTCGGAGGTACATGGGAAATCTGTGTAACTTCCACTTAAGTTTGCTGTAGCCTAATTATTTTTAAAAAACTGATGGTGCAATAAACCTATTCTCAGAGACCTCTCTGGAAACACTTACTCCTGTATAGGAAGAAGTACTGCAGTAAGAAAGGACATAAATCCAGAAAAGCAGAATGATATATATGATAAGTGAAGGTGCACCGTGCAGATATACCGGAATTGAACAATTAAATAAGTGAATTGTAGGTGACAAGAACCAGGTGTCTTACTGCTGTAGTGGGAGGTCACAGACAAGTGGGCTGGGGGAGGGACTAGAATGACTCATGTGACCACAGATTAGAGTTGGAGATACCAGGACTAACTCAGGTTTAGCTTCGTTATAGACAGACAGACACATATAGAAATACTGATACACACGTGCATGCAGTGGGTTAATATACACACGTGCAAGTTCTTGCTTCGTCAGCTGAGAGGACCGAGAAGCATTAACAGTCCAGTGCCCATGAACACACCTGGCCCCAGACCTCGGTTTCTAATACCACCCTCCAATCAAAGGACCCAGAGATCCTTGGAGAAGTGGCTGGTTCTAGGGCTGTAGCGGGGACTATACAAGATGAGTCTAGAGAATCTAATAGGGCAATAAAGTGAGGAAATGCTTTTAAAAAATCCTACATTGCTAGGGGTATGTCAAAGAGAAACAGGAACAAACTAGAAGAGCTCCCAATAGCCAAAGCTGAAACTGTTTGAGCAACAAATAAATAACACAGCATTGACTATAACCCAAGGTATAAAATAAATATCCACGACATCATACCCATAAAAAATGATTGATCAAATAAGTCAACAAATGGGGGAGAATCGACAGACCCGCCATGCAGAAAAACTGTAAATAGCTCCTGTAGATTCTCTTCCCTCAGGGAGGTGGAACAGAACCCCCTGCCCCCTCGGATGGAAGTTCCTGCAAGGAGCACATGATGGACAGAGGGGGACAGAGGAACTTTACAGCGGAGAAGCCTGACAGACATGACCTAACCTAGTGAACAGCGAGGTCAAAATCCACAGTGCACGTCATGTAGACAGTACGTACCTGTGATATGATGCGATGAGGATGAAACGTCACCTGTGTGCTCATTCCCAAAAAACCCAGAACTCCAGTTAAATCATGAGAAAAACAAACCCCAACTGAGAGACATTCTGCAAATAGCTTACAGTATTCCTCAACACTGCCAAGGTCATCAAAAATAAGGAGTCTGAAAAACTGCCCCAGTCCAGAGGAGAACAAGGAGATGTGACAGCAAAATGAGATGTGGTGTCCTAGATGGGTCCTGGAACAGAAAAAGGACACTAAGTAAAAAGCATGGAAATTTGAATAAAATTTAGAATAACATCAATACTGGCTTATTAGTTGTGCAAATGTATAATACTAATGTAAGATTCTAAAAAGAGGAGCTACTGGCTGTGGGGTGTATGTCAACTCTGTGGACAATCTTTGCAAGTTTTCTGTAAATCTGTAACGATTTTCAAATAAAATTTTTAATTAAATAAATATATACCTTTTTAAAAAATTTATAAAGGGTTAGTATATAGTTCACTAGACTACAATCTTTAAAATAACACCAAAGAAAAAGGAAAAAAGGAAGAATATTTACCTCTTACTGTAGAGGGTTGGAAATCTTCATTCTCATTTGATTTTTAGGATAGGGTTTTAGGTAACACATGTATGGGACAAAAGTCCTTGATTACAGGATAAAAGTCCACAGCCAGTGGACAAACGCCCATCTAATCAATTCTAATCGAGTATATGTTGATTCTCAGTTGATTTTGAGTACAGGGTTTTTAGGTAACACAGGTATGGGACAAAAGTGCTCGGCCAGGGGGAAAAAGCCCACAGACAGCGGGGCCAAGAGCCCATCTAATCAATTCTAATCACTGTTTCAGTAAAGGATTTTATACCTTAATGATTTTAGAGCTAACACGTGGTTGACATACTGATCCTGTTAAGAGATTTTAAAGACTTGCTCTAGGGAAAAATGTGAAAAAATATTTGCTAAGGGCAAACTGTTTCTTGGTGGAAACTTTAGGGACAACTATACTTAGATTTAATTATACAAATGTAACTTTCACTTAAATCATTTGAGGAGAGGCTATATTTTAGACAATGATCACAGTTTGATCAACTTAGCTTTTCACAAATTGTACTTTGGAATGTCACCTTGTTCAATTTAATGATGTTACTAGGTTCCATTGTTTAAGCCTGTCCTTAGCCATAGATACCTTTTGTCACATTGCCCATGTCTTTGTGTCCTTTTGAAATGATTGAATCAACTGGTTTTTCTTGGGAAACTTCCTTATTTTTACAATAAAAACCAGAAGCTGACTTTGAATCGGGGCCGTACCCAGTTTCTCCTCCTAACAGAGGAGCTGCTGAGGGGCAGTCCCTTTGGGCTTCTCATTGCATTCACGGTGCTGTGAGGAATCCTTTACTGCATCTCCGTTACACAGTGAGAAGTGTAGCATCTTACAATATAGAAGGGAAATCTATATTCAATAACTAGACTTCTCAAGTCCACATAAAACATATATAAAAATTGTTCATCAAGTAGGCCATTAGGAAATTTTCAACAAACTTCAAAAAATAAATATACAGACTGCATTCTCTGAACATGGTAAAATAAAATTAGAACCTGGTAATGAAAACAAAATACAATCCCCATCCACTTGGAATTTTTAAAGTAACTGTCCACAATGAATAGAAAGAAGGAAAAAAACAATGAACATTTAAAACAGTTAAGAGATGAATGTAAGGAAAATATTCCATAGCTAAAATTTTTCAGTGCAGTCAAAGAGTGCTTTGAAGAAGTGTTATAGCCTGAAATGCTCATGTTAAAAAAGAGGAGAGTCTGAAATTAGAGGCACTAAGTTCCCAACTCACGACATTAGGAAATGAATACATGGGGGAGGCGGTGGCAAGGCTGTCAAGGGAGAGCCTCTCCCTGGATCTCTCCAGCAGGGGCTGAGACACAGGGGCGAGGGTCCTGCCTGCACTGCCTCCCTTCCTCCTCTCCCCCACCCCCAGAGGCTCTTCCTTCCCCTTCCTCCCTCCACTTCAGGGGTCAGGCCTGCTTCCTGGGACATCGTCCTGTTGGGGACCACGCCTCCAGCAGTACCTCCTTAGCTACTGTTTTGCTCAAGAAACTTTGGGGACACAGTATAAACTATAAGACTGCATTTCTTTTTGAGAAGAACAGCATTGCCTGGACACGTGAATGTTACGCTTCAAATTTGGGACGTAGGGAAACCGACAATAGGAGGGAAAATGCTGTATCTGTGGAGCAGGGAGGCCTCCTGCTGCACGATTGATAGAGTTGGATGTGTTGTCCCCACCAACACTCATGTGGAAACCTGACCCCCAGTGTGGCAGCGCTGGAAGCTGTTTGAGTCATGGGGGCGGATCCCTCATGAGTGGATTAGTGCAGACCCTGGTGGGGGGAGTAATGAGTGAGCTCTGGCTCTGTTAGTTCCCACCAGAGCTGATTGTTTAGAACACGCTGGCACCTCCTCTCTCTCTCTCGCTTCCTCTCGCCATGTGATCTGCTTGTACCCGCCGGCTGCTGCCACTTTGCACCATGAGTAGAAGCAGACGTAGGCACGTGCCAGATGCAGCTGACCCAGAATCATAAGCCAAAGAAACTCCTGTTCTTTGTAAATTATCCACTTTCAGGAAATTCTGTTGTAGCGACTCAAAACGGAC
Organism: Cynocephalus volans; assembly: GCF_027409185.1. Lineage (NCBI taxonomy): Eukaryota > Metazoa > Chordata > Mammalia > Dermoptera > Cynocephalidae > Cynocephalus > Cynocephalus volans. Next base: position 98,068,320 of record NC_084474.1, on the reverse strand, counting down.
TAGCACAGTGATATAACGGTTTACCAAAGCTTTAAGAATTTAGACGATTGGGATACTGTGGTGAACAAGTGAACGAGGAGTCAGAAACGAGGGGAGGCACTGGTTCCCCTAGTGGGCAATTAAACCGATTTAGATCATGTGCAAACAGTAAATCCAGAAAAACACTTGTGGTTTTGCCATGGAAGTAGTTTCAGTAGCCACACTGTCTCAGCCAAGACAGGAGACTTCGTCTTCCTGTGTTTTCAGAAAGTCGCTGCTGAAATGCTTGCAATCACCTTAAACACCGCAGTGACAGAACGGGCAGAGCACAGTGTCAGGGAAAAACGTGGAGCCCTTGGAAGAAGGTAATGAACCACCAGCTGTGCTCAGAGCAGGAACCGTCACTACAGGCGTGCAGAGGGTGGGGAAGGCAGGTGCTGTAGACTGTGGTCGGGAACCTACTTCAAGAACTGTAAGGCCTCCTAGAAGCTCCACGTGTGCAGTGTAGTCCGTGAATTTCCCTTTTGTGCTGATAGTTCTAGCTGCCCGTCACCTCTGGGTGGGCCTGTGGCTTCTAGGAACTTGCTTGACCGGCGACCACCATTGTAGTTCAGTTAACACTGTCCTCCGAACTCACTGCATCATTAAGTGTTGCCTCATAGGGGCCGGCCGATTATAGCACAGCCTTCTAACACCAAGGTCAAGGGTTCGGTTCCCCATACCAGCCAGCTGCCAAAAAATGAAAAATAAAAAATAAAAAGCAAAATACAACGCTTGCCTTACAGCTGCAGGCAGCTCCTTCCTTGAACTGGAAGGGATTCAACTTCAGGACCTCACACTTTGAGATCAAAATAGAAAGCTCATTCTCTAGAATGAGGCTGCTTCACTGAGAAAGAGAGTGTCTCTTTATGTCCTCGCTTCTCTTTTGCCTGGTGGAGATATTTTTAACCAAATATGAAAACTATCCAAGTCTTGATCATCAGCCAGGATTTTCCCATAGCAGGTTTCACTCTCTTATCCAAACTCATACCTGTCAAGGTGTACTTCAGAGTAAACACTGAACCGAGTGATACAGTCGAGCTACAGATCTTAAGAAGTCATTCTTTTGTTATCATTTCTGAGTGATGATATATAAAACTGTCTGACTAAAAAGTGATTGAAATGAGTGGAACACAAATATTTTTACATTTTTTACAACAGAGCCTAAACTGCTTATGTCCTAATTTGTAGCTCACAAGCAGCATTTGGCCTTGTACTTTTCTCACGGTGCCATGAGCATCATGTAATCTGTGACACTCGCACTAGACGGCCTCATGAATCCTGATGAATGTGACGCTGCTGCTCCATCAGGAAAATCTCCTACAAACTGAGAAAAGGTTCACCCAGAGTGAGTTATGACACGGTGCTGGATCACTGTGGATCAGACTGTACCTGATATTCAGATGATTTTTCCTTACAAATAAATCTATTTAAATTTTAAAAAGAAAATAAAAAGAAAAAAGAAAACCCAAAGGACAGTAGAAGGAAGGTTATAATAATGATTAAAACACACACCAATGAAACAGAAAACAAAGAAACACTACAGAGGATTAGCAAAGCCAAAGTTGAAAAGCTAGCCAAAATAGCAAATCTCTCATGAAACCAATCAAGAAAAAAAACTAAAAGGAGATATTACAATTTTCCATGGGTAGAAAAAATCTAAAGAAGCATAATATTTATGAGACGTGAAAACTATATGGAATTAAAATTTCAGAGTCCATCAGAACACAACCGGACTCATTAATTTATGTCCTGTCTGTGGCTGCTCTTACACTACTACAGCAAAACCGAGTGGTTCAGATAGAGACAATATTGAGATAGGAGGTGCTTGGTTTCCTTGAGATTGGGTTTCGGGCCACTCCCCTGGGTCCCAAACCACTGTCCGAGTTCTCAAGCCCCTCCTCTGAGTCCTGAACTACTGTTGCTTGTTGCACCTGTTATCAGCATGAGGGGCGGAGATTGAGATGAGTGAGGCAGATTCATGTAGTTCCAGTAGCTGAGCATGCTCAGTAGAAAGGAGTTTGTCTTATGAAAGACCTTCCACTAGAGGCGCTAGAGAGCACCTACCATATTTTAAGTATATTTGGTGGAATCTGACCAATAAGCATGTTCCAAAGAGATCAACTACGCATATGCAGGACTAGGTTACATAACCTGCTACATAAATGGAAACCCTGCACTTTAGTTGAATATTCATTAGATGGCATGAATATGTGTAGATAGCCACACTGTAAAGGTAGAATCCAGGGATAAGGTGGGACTGTTGCTGATTCTTTCTGGAGCCAGCCCACACTTTGCCTTTGAGGTGTGTATACCATTCCTTTTTGTGTTTAACCTGCCTTTACTGGGCTGCTGCATCTCTGTGCCAGCCTGCACTTTCCTGTGAAGTGTGTATTTCTTACTTTTGTATTTAATGTGTTGCAGTTGGGCTCACTCTGGAGCCAGCTCACACTTCATGTGTGGAATGCAAACTTCTTATTCTTTACATTAAACCTGTTTTCACTTTGTGTTAAAGATGACTGGTGAGGGAATCGCAACCCTTGACTTGGTGTTATCAGCACCAGGCTCTCCCAAATGAGCCACAGGCTGGCCCCTGTTTTCACTTTCTCCTCCAACTCTGCTCTTCAGTTCTTTCCTGTGGTGGAATCAAGAACCTGGCAGAGGACAGGGTGGGTTGAGGTTGGCTACCTGACCTCCCCAGACCCTCCCCTCCAGTATCAGTATGGCCTGCAAAACATGACCAGACTGCTGTGGTCCTCAGCTCCACAGGCTCGGAAATCATTTCTCGACAGAACACACAGAATAGGACTGCCTCTCAAGATGAACCTGTGCTTATAAACTCCAGTGCCAACTCTAATTTACAGGAGACTGTGTTTGTGCTGACCTGACAGTACAGCCAACTGGGAGACCATATCATCAGAGAATTGCATGAGCTTAGAACAGTTAAAAGACACAATATCAACAAATCACGTTTAAAGATGTAATTGGCTTTCATTAGCAATTAATGAAACAGGCAGCATCCCATCTACAGAATACTGAGGCACTCCACCAGGCATGACAAGAGTGGTTTATAGAAAATTAGCTTGAGCAGTGACAAGAAAACAGGAGTGCAAAAAGCAGAGTGGTTAACATCAGGGTATGAGGAAGCTTCCACCTTCCCTTGACAGCATGTACTGGGTACACCGGGGGCTTCTACCACAGACTACTAATGCTGCAGGACCAATGGTGGAGCCAAACCATGGACAACGGTGTTGGCATGTGAGCAAAGGAGGAGACATCAGATGAGATGGCAGTGGCAGAGTGAGGGGACAGACACTCTCATGGCTGAACTCCAGGTGCAAAACAGAGGAACCAGCCAAACTCCATAAAATGAATGGAGCAAGGGTCCATTTCCTGGCAGAAACCTAAAACAGCCCCGTTGGACAGTTGGAGCATGTCAGGCCCTTGGATCTTGGTCCTTGGTCTCCCATTATGTGGCAGTGATGATGCCCCAACTCACAGGTTGATATGGAGGCACGGGGCCAGGGTGGGTGCAGATGGGATTTGTGCACAATAAGGGTTCTGGAGTGATTCCCCTCACCCAGCCCATCAGTGAAGGGTCCTTTGGAATTTGTTCAGGGCCAACTGACACACTGTGGTGTTTGGAATGAAGGAGACATCCCTTCACTCTGTTCTGAAAAGATGCATGGGGGCCCATGACTGAGTTTAGATAAATGGGAAAAGACTCCATAGAGGGCGTGTGTGCATGTTCATGCATACTCAGTCTTTCAATAAACATGTATTTGACTTCGTATATGTAACAGCCTTTATTCTAGGTGATGTTGATTTCTTTGTGTTCAGAACAGAAGAAATACCCCTGTCCTCTTGGAGGGAAAATTCTACAAGGGAAAAATCAATACATTAAAATATATGGTGTGTAGGATGGTGCTAATTCTCAAGGAGAAAAAGAAAGCAGGGGAGGAGTGCAGAGAGTCTTTGCTGTGTTTGTGTGTTTTGGAAGCTTGTTAGTTTTTCTGGAACCATTATTTCTGAGAGCACATCCGCCTGGATGTCCCAGGTTCAAAGTCTGGGTGATTCTGAATGGCTGGATTGTCTGTGTAGCTGAGTTGCGTTCACTGTGTTCATGCAGGAGCGTCTCAGTGTCTAGGTGCATGACTAGGTGCATGATTAGGTGCATGGCTGTTGTTCCTCTGTCCCTGTTTAGGTTTCCCAGTCTGTGTATAAAAAATTCCAACCCATATTAGGCCCAGATGGGCTTAAAATTGAGAATATTTAATCTTTAAAAAGCAGGGAGTTGTTGCAGTATTAACTTCTCTCAAAATATATAGAAAGAATGAAAGCACCAAAGTTATTTTTTGTAAGTTTTCATGGGCTTGACATTGCAACAAAAAGGAAGGGATGGGACCATGGTAAGTTCTTTATGTGTTTTTTTCTCTTTTTGCATGCTTATTAAGATAGAAATGAAATATAATACACTGCAGTTTTTTAAAAACTCAGTTTACTTCAGGTCACTTTCCTCACATAGGATAAAGCACAGGGGACTTTCTGATTGTCTACCAAAGTTAAATAACCACCTGTTGAGGAGAAACAAAGGTTAGTTTGAGAATTTGGTAAACGATTCTAGAATCGGGCAGCACTCTGGACCAAAATGGTTCAGAAAGCTCACCGCCCACATGTGCAGGTCCCATTTATGGCAGAGAAAAGGAAGGAGCACAGAAGCAGCCTGACTGGCTGCCCCTGGCATTTGTCTTATATGGTCATGTTTCGGCAACATTCAGCCTTTCATTGGCTGGAGGTTTACTTGCTGTGATTGGCTGAGAATCACTTCTTGGTTATAAAGTTCTAATCTTAGGGTAGCTGACATTGAACTTTGTAGGGAGAAACATTTAGGATAAACTCAAAACACTTAGGGAGGCAGCTTTAGGCCGACCTCTTTTCAGACTGTCCCAGTTGTTATGTTCCTGAAACCCAGGCTGAGGTGGCCTCTTTGCTCCGTGCTGTGTCCTGAAGCAGACCACTGCTGTTTTCTGTCATCATCATGCTGGCTCCAGTTGACCGGGCCCCAAACGATTGGTTGCTGTGACTCTCCCATTATTTTGGAAATTTGGCCCGTTTCCAAGTTCATCTTGATTCCATGGCACTTACCATGAGTGACTTCATTCTGCCATGGCCTGGTCTGCTGAGGCCTAGTGCAGGAACTCAGGCCAACACAATGACCTCCCACAAATTTTATTTAGTAATTCCCCTCCTTGGTCAGCCTCACCTAGGTGAGAGTGTCACTAAAACTTAGGATATCAGGGGTTTTTCAGTCCCGACATGCCAGTCACAGGCTATGGTATCCTCGTTATCCTTTGACTTTTGCTATAAAGAAACCACTTGGCATTCCGTGGATGGCCGCAGCCAGACATGTGGACCTGGAGAGGATTCAGTGCACCAGAGGGGCTACTGTTATGACTGTCAGGAGGATAATACCAAGAGCTTGGAGTACGCTGCTTAGCCGAGGCTCCCATGACCCAAACCAGCTAAAATAAGGAAAAGACAAAGAAAGGTTAAAGGCTAGAACAAGCTATAAACTTGGTCTCTGAGTCCAGAGGGCAGTCAGTCAAGCAGCTTTCTAGATTTGAGCTGAAGCATCTTCAGTTAGAGCAGGGCCAGGCACGGGAAATGCGACAGGCTTTCCTCATTTGCAGTTCGTATGAGGTATTCTAGTAAACTCTTCAAATAGCCCATGAAGAATAGCCATAAAAGTTGTCTATATGTGAGCTGTTTTGGGGTTTCTCTGAAGTCTCTATCCAGTCACCCAACTTCAGCTTTAGGCCTTCGTAAAAGTGCACTTTTAATTTCAGTGCTTCCAAACCAGAAAGGTTGGAGAAAATTTGGATATATTAGTTTGGTGAATTGCAGCCAGATATTGGATGACACTTGACAGATGCAGCATCCAGCACATTGTAGGTGATTAACAAAACCTCCAAAACGATAAACAGGGCTAGACCCTAATAACAGGTGCGTTATACTTTTCTTCCAAATAAACTTTATCTCCACATGAATTTTATCTCAACAGTTATTCCCACTTCTATCAATGATAACCAAAGCATTACCAATGTGTTTGCAAAATCAGTTTAGTCCCATTAAACTTGTCCTGATTATTTATCTAAGTGCAGCAAAAATAATGACTAAACATATAGGCTCTGTTTAAATTGGCATTGCTGGAACTTTTGATAAGGAAACTGAGCTTAGATTTTTAAAAAGCCTCTTGAGGCTAGAAAGCTGCTATGGTCTAAATGTTGATGTCCCCCCAGTATTCATATTTTGGAATGTAACACCTGAAGTGATACTATCAAGAGGTGGGTCTTTAGGAAGTGATTAAGCCATGAGCAGTCTGCCCTCATGAATGGGATTAGTGCCCTTATAGCAGAGGCCTCAGGGATCAGCGTGACCCCTTTCACCATGAAAGGATGAGGCATGAGGTGCCATCTTTGCAGCCCTCACCAGACACCAGACCTACTGGTGGCTCAGTCCTGTACTTCTAGCCTCAGAACCATGAGCAGCCCATTTTTGTTGTTTATAAATTACCTAGTATATGCTATTTTGTTGTCACAACCCCAATGAACCCATACACGTCAAGCCAAGAAATCAACATCACACTTTGCCTGCAATACCTATAAATTTGGGTAAGTTCCTCCCTTCTCAAGATCCCAAAACACTTTTCAGGTTCCTGGGCCTTATTTTCATACAACCCCAAATCTCTGGAAGCCAGGTTTTTCATGCACACTCCATTTCAAGCCTTGGTGATACATCAATGTTTCCAAATGTGACATATTACAAGATAACACGCTCATAAAACTTATGCAAATAACTATATTGCCATGAAAAAAAGAACACTCGCTAAGAGTTTCCTAACTCTGGAGGGACAAGGTTGGGAGAAAAACTAATTATTTTATCTTATTTAATTGACTTTTTAAAAAAATTTTATTAGAAATGCTCTGAGCATATTTCAAAATGTTTACTTTTTTCTTCTACCTTGCAAAACACTAGGGTTTCTTGGCTCTCCACCCAAGGACCTGGTGGGTTTCCTGTGGGTAAAATCCTCAAAAGTGTAGGCCCCTACATGGTGACCCTGGGACCTTCCCACTCTCATGTTAGTCACACTGAGCCCCTGGAGAATCACAAACTTCCATGTAAGTGTCCTGCCAGTCTACGGTTCCAGTGGTTTCTGCCTGAGGTGAGTTCCCCTTGGCCACGTTTGCCTGTATCTCCAGATTTCAGGGTGGCATTCAGAGCCTGCGATCTGCGTTCTCTGATGGGTCCAAGAAAAGCCATTGATTGTCAGTTTATTCAGTGTTTTCCTCCTGGTACTGACAGAAGTGACAACGTCCATGCTCTTTATATGCTGGAGCTGAAACTGGAAGGTCATCGTTAAATTTTTAAGACTTCAAGTTATGTAGGAATGGACAGATACATATGAATGAGATCAAGCGTGTTTGTCTCCCAACAAAGGAAATTATAAAACAGATGCAATCACATTAAAATTAGCTAGATGTCAACAATGCCTGTTTCCACCACTGTTCCTTAATATTGTGCGAGAATATTAATGCCACCCTGGAGGAGGGAACAGGGCTCTCCTCAGGTCTGCTGCATATAATTTGACACAATACATTTTACGGTGAACTTAGGTGTCCAAAAATTGAGTTTGTGTAAATCCTGTGCTAGTCCCTCTTAGTGAAATGAAGGATCTCAGTAAACAGAACTGTCCTAATTTCAACTCTTTAATCACACATGTGGTTAAGCACAGAGAATGTTCACCCACCGCTTTAGGTCAGGTTGGAATGATGTGCCCCAATCCACACAGAGGGACTCAGGACTCACTAATAAACTGGGCTTCACAGTAGTTCACCTTTTACCCCTGTCAGGAAATCCACACACTCCTCCAGTAAGTTTACGTGCTCTCATGCACAGTGTGATCTACGTATACAGTGCAGCTGCAGAAGTGCACGCATGTGATAAAACATACACCACTGACAGAAATTTTTTAAGGAAGAAATAGCAGGATAAAACATTTAAATATTATATTTCTTTATAACATAAACAATTGCCATCACAAAATATTATAATTAAATTAGATGAAGGAAAATATCAATGTTAATACTTCACTAACAGGAATGTGATTGAAAATAAGTCATATTTTAGACATTATAGCTTTATCATTTGTAAAGCATTAACTTGAGGATTTGAATACTGAAGTTCTTGAAGATATGAATACAATATATTTCTATGTATTTTAAATTTATTTCAATGTTTTATGCATAAGAATGATCATTACTTGATTTTAAGTTCCTGGACAGACAACAGGTGTCTGTCCAGCATTAAACCATGTGCAGAGTCCTCGCTGCCGCCAAGATGCCCAAGAGGAAGGACAGCTGAGCTGAAGGTGCAGGGACAGAGGATCCAAGAGCAGACGGGCAACGTTGTCAACTAAACCTGCTGCTGTGAAAGTGTAAATGAGGTAAAAAAAAAAAAAAAAAAAAGGAGCAGGAAAGAACAAGCCCCCAGATAGAAAAGTGCAAGCAAAAGGAAGAGCCAAACATGGAGAGAATAGGCTGAAGTGGCTCATCAGGAAACTAAAGTACAGTCTCCTGCAGAAAATGGAGACTAAAAACAAGAGGGTCCAGCCTCTGATGAAGCAGATGAGAAAGCAGCCGAGTCTGACTGACGTCATATACCACGTGGTAATAGTGGTCCCTGTGTCCTCCCTTCTTGTATAATCCAGAGGAATATTTTTACCAACTCTATTATAAGTGCAGGTTTTTTAGTAGCTTTAAAATATTTTGAAGTGAGAGTCCCATGTCATCCTTTTTATTTTTTTAGTGTAAATGTTTTTTTTAAGCCATAAAACCGCATGCTGATTATTTAACTTTGGGATACACCCAGAAACAGAGGGCAACTAAATTAGAGGAGACTTTCAGTGTCTTGGGTTGCAGAGGAGGAGACTGAGAAATGGGAATTGAATACAGGACCACACTGCCAGCCAATGTCACATTGTTCTGGGGACAGAGTGATGACAATGACCCACTTGGTTTCTGCCTGCAGCCTAATGCTGAAATGGGGTGGGATAGAATAAATATACCTATGAATGATTATGTCATGAGAAGCTCTGATACGTGCTCAGAAGGACGGAAGAGGAGAGAAAAGAATAATGGGGCAGGTGCCTTTGGGTTAAGGACAGGGCATGACTCTCCCAGGCTATGGGGGCTGAAGTTTGAGGAGGAGGCAGGCCTGCAAAGAGCCTGGGCAAGAGCTGTCTCAGCAAAAGGACTTACAAGGGGAAAGGTCTTGACAGCAAGTCTGGGGCCCAGGACATGTGTACTGTGCAGGGAGGAGAGGATGCAGGCCGGCAGGAGCCATCTGTAGACCATGCACAGAGTCTGATGTGCTGTGCACAGTGTGGAGTGTGGTGGGCTGGGGGTCTCAGCACCAAAGCAGACAGGCCACATCATGCAGTGAAACATTTGCTGATGGTGGCATTTCTACTGCTGGGAATGAATGGGTTGGGGGAAGGGTTACTCCCTATGCCTAAGGACATTGGTGGTGGACCTGTGAGCATTGTTCTGACCACCAGAGCTCTCCAATGGAGCTTCCTGTGATGATGGAAATGTTCTGTGCCTGTGCTCTGTAATGTGGTAGCCACTAGCCACATGTGGCTATTGAGTAATTAAACAGTGGATGGTGTGACTGCAGAGCTCAATCTAACATTTTATTTAATTTTCATTTAAATATCCACACGTGGCCACCATAACAGATAACACAAGTATGGAATGACCAAATAAGTAATGGCATAAACACCTTGTATACAGGAGAGCAATTTGCAGATGTGAGATGCCAGAGGACCCACATGGCTTCCTCTCCTCACAATGCTGGTTTTGAAAAGCTTATATATGGATATAGTATAAACACACAAGGAACACACATTAGAATTCTAATCAGAACAATCTAATCACAGGGTAATTGACTTGACAGCTGTTACACAACTAACTAGCTGTCCCTGTTTCTTCTCTTTCTGGAAGACAGTGAGTTCCTCAATATAAAACTCCTTGGGTCCTTGAGGAAAGAAACACGGGAGTTCCACGTGAGAGTGTGCTGGGCTAGGCTGAGTGCAGGGGAGGACGGGGACCCATTTCTCTGTTGGGTTGTAGAAAGACTTAAGGTTTAATCTAATATCAAGCCACTGGGGAAAATTTAGAGAATTTGTGCACACAACCAGCTTGCCATCAAAGGGTACTTAGGACCACAGCTACAGAGCACAATTGGCAAATTCCCCACACAGTTCTCTGTTTATCATTGTTTTAATTGCATTCATTTCCTTAAAATCAAGTCTCTTTATCATACTGTGCTATGAAATTCTTATGTTTTCTGAAAGAAAGCTAAGAAAACTGGCTTTATGTGTTAGGTGACTAGCCACGATCTTCACTCTGACAGAAGATTCTGCATTTGAAGTCAGGATCTTCCCAGTGTGCACCACTCCACATGCTTCTAGGTTTCAAGTGCCCACATGACCTTAAACTTCTTGCAGCCTCCTCTAGACAGGAAGAAAGTGACAGCATGAGCAGGGCCACCAAGAGAGCCCTAGTGTGAGCAGCTCCCTGCTGAGCTGTGGAGTGACACTGCCATCCCTGTAGGTCAAGAAGGCAGAGCATAGAGTTGAAGAGGATTATTATTTTTGAGCCTTAAAATATCATGGAATTTGCCTTGCAAGGTTTTGAACTTGCTTGTGACCTGTCACTGCTTCCTTTTCTTCTATTCATCCTTCTGGAACTGGAATGTCTACACTGTGCCTGTCCTACCATTTTATTTTGTAAGTACATAACTTGTTTGGTTTCACAGTTTCACAGGTGAAGAGGATTTTCCCTCAGGATGATTCAAGAAATTTTTGGAGTTCCTGTTTAATTTCTTCTTGGAGCCATAGGTTGTTCAGGAGTCTGTTGTTCACTTTCCATGTCCTTGAGTAGTTTCCAGAATTTTGCTTGTTATTGATTTCCAGTTTTAATCCATTGTGGTCTGAAAAGACACTTGGGATATTTTCAGTTTTTTAAAATTTGCTAAGGCTTGATATATGTGTATCCTGGAGAATGTTCCATGTGCTGATGAGAAGAATGTATATTCTCTAGTTGTTGGATAAAATGTTCTGTAAATGCCTGTCAGGTCCAAATGGTCTAAAGTGGAGTGTAAATCCTGTGTTTCTTTCTTGCTTTGTTGCCTGAAATATCTAACACTGAGAGAGGGGTGTTCAGGTCACTCGTTATTATCATATTTTGGTCTATCACTTTTCTTTGGTCTGAGTGTTTGCTTTACATATCTAGGTGCTCCACTCTTGGGTGCATACATATTTATGATTGTCATGTCCTCTAATACACAAACAATTAGCTAGGTTAACACAAAAAAAAGAGAGAGAGAAGACACACATAAGAAAAATCAGAAATGAAAAGAGAGACATTACAACTGACATTATACAAATATGAACCATCATTAGAGACTATTATAAACAACTGTATGACAATAAATATGAAAACCTAGAGGAAATGGATAAATTTCTGGACACATACAAACTACAAAGACTGAACCAAGAAGAAATAGAAAACCTGAACAGACCAATAACAATGAGATTGAAGCAATAATCAGAAATTTTCCAACAAAGAAAAGCCCAGGACTGGATGGCTTTACAGCTGAATTCTATCAAACCTTTAAAGAAGTAACACCATTTCTCTTCAAACTTTTCCAAAAATTGAAACAGAATCTGTTCTCCCGAACTCATTCTATGAGGCCAGCATGACCCTGATACCAAAACCAGATAAAGATACAACAAAAAAGAAAACTAGTAGCCAATACCTTTGATGAACATAGATGCCAAAATCAACAAAAAAATAATAGCAATCAGATTACAGCAACACACCCAAAAAATTATACAGCATGATCAGGTAGGATTCATCCCAGGGATGCAAGGTTGAGTCAAATTACACAGTCAATAAACGTGATACCCCACATCAAAGAACCGAGGACAAAAACCATATGATCATCTGAATAGATGCAGAAAAGGCATTTGACAAAATTCAACATCCTGCATGATTAAGAGTCTCAGGAAATTAGGAATAAAAGGAAATTAACTGAATACAATAAAAGCTCTTTATGACAAACCAATTGCCTATATCATCCTGAATGGGGAAAAGCTGAAATCTTTCCCCTTCTTAAGAACTCGAACAAGGTAAAGAAGCCCTCACTCACCACACCTGTTTAACATAGTATTGGAAGTGCCAGCCAGAGCAGCCAGGCAAGAGAAAGAAATGAAGGGCATCCAGATTGGAGAGGAGGAAGTCAAGCTGTCCTTGTTTGCTGGTAACATGATCTTATATATAGAAAAACCTAGAGACTTTACCCAAAAACTCTGACAGTGGATTAACAATTCAGTAATGTTGCAGGACACAAAATCAACACCCAAAAATCAGTAGAAAGAAAGAAAGGAATGGAAGGAAAGAAGGAAAGATGAAGGAAGGAAGGAAGGAAGGAAGGAAGGAAGGAAGGAAGGAAGGAAGGAAGGAAGGAAGGAAGGAAGGAAGGAATGATGACAATTCATTGAACTTTCAGAAGGCAAGATCAAATCTAAGGTTACTGGAGACTCGGGGAGGGAAGGAGGGGATTTGGGGAGGGACAGAAAAATCATGATGTGTAATAATAAATATGCTAATAATAATTTTAAAATTCAATTTTAAAAATTAGAAGAAAAATAAATTTCCTTTGTATTAACCTTTAAACTAGTTCTTTGTGTTATTTTGAGGCGGTTGCTCTAGAGATTAAAGTATATACTTTAAGACATCATATTCTACACTTAAATAGCATTATACTACATTTAGAATAATGTTAGAGCCCTAGAAGTATAATTCCATTAGTAATACCTTTTATAACTTATGCCCTGAAGGCCTGCAGAGACCACGTGCCCTGTGGTGCCAGTGCATGACCCAGCAGGTAGGTCTTACCACTGCCACCTGACTCCATCTCCAGCCCCACTGAGTGCATGCCAATCAGAGAGGTGCCCAGCCAGAGAGACCCAAGATCCTCGGAGACCCCATACCCTGCAGTGCCATCATGCAACTCAGCAAGTAGGCCTTGCCACCACTGCCTGACTACATCCCCAGCCTGGCCAAGTGTGTGCTGACCATTGAGGTGCCTCCCATGACAAGTCCAAGATCCAAGGTGACCACATACCTGAGGCACTAGTAGGCAACCGAGCAGACACTGAGGCAGCCATACCAAATTGGCAACCACAGCAGCATCCTAGCCAGACAATAGTGTTCAACCAGTGGACTGTGAAATCCCTTGCCACAATGACTAAACATCAAAGGAAAGATACCAGAAATATGAAAAATCAAGAAAGTACGCCACCAAAGGGTAATAACTCTCAAGCTTTAGATCCTATAGAACAAGAAGCCCTTGAAATGTTTGACAAGGAATTTCAAGTGATAATTCTAAGGAAACTAAATGAGATACAAAACACTCAGCTAGACAACATGATGAAATGAGGAAAAGTAGGCAGGACATAAAAGAAGAAATGTACAAGGAAATCAATACCCTGAAAAAGAATGTGCCAGAGCTTGCTGAGCTGAAGAATTCATTCAACGAAATGAAAAACACAACAGAGAGTTTAACCAGCAGACTTGCAGAAGCAGAAGAGGGAACTTCTGACCTTGAAGATGAGCTGTTTGTAATAACACAGGCAGACAAAAAAAAAAAAAAGAAAGAAAGAAAAAAAAAAACTGAAGAAAATCTGAGAGAAATATCAGACAACCTTAAGCACTCAAATATCCGAGTCATGGGTATTTGAAAAGGGGAGGAAAGAGGAGATTGCATTGAAAACATATTCAACAAAATAGTGGCAGAAAACTACTCAGGTATAGGAAAAGACACAGATCTTCAGATTCAGGAAGCTCACAGATTCCTAAATGTATTCAACCCAAAAAGGTCTTCTCCAAGACATGTTATGGCCAAATTGGCAAAACTCAAAGGCAAAAAGAGAATCCTAACAGCTGCAAGAGAGAAGCATCAAATCACCTATAAGGGAGTCCCAATCAGAATAACATTAGACTTTTCATCACAAACCCTAAAAGCCAGAAAGGAATAGGATGATATATCCAAAATACTAAAAGACAGAGATTGCCAGCCAAGAATACTCTACCCTACAAGGCAATCCTTATGAAATGAAGGGCAAATAGTATATTTCTCCTACAAACAAAAACTGCGGGACTCCACTGTCACATGACCAGAATTACAGGACATTCTCAAGGGAGTACTGAGATTGGTACCTGAAAAATAACTACCATGCCATAAAAATTCAAGAAAAATCAAAACCCGCTAGTATGATAAAAATGGCATCCATGAAGAGAAAACAAACAAACAGAAAGAAAGCTATCTACAACTGAAGGAAGCAAAAAATACAGAAAACAGACAGTAAATCAGAAAGAAAGGAAAAAAAGACACTTAAGACATCCAAACAAAAATCAATAAAATGCTAGGAGTAAACCAACACTTTTCAATAACAACTATTAATGTAAAAGGATTAAATTCCCCAATCAAAAGACATAGACTGGCTGACTCGATTAAATGGAGGACCCAATTATATGCTGCCTTCAAGAGACCCACCTCACCCATAAAGACTCACACAGACTAAGAGTGAAAGAATGGAAAAAGATTTACCATGCAAACAGAAATGAAAAATGAGCTGGAGTAGCTATTCTTATATCTGATAAAATAGACTTTAAACTGAAAACTACATAATGATAAAAGGATTGATCCATCAAGAAGACATAACAATCATAAATGTATACACACTGAATGTCGGAGCAGCCAGATTTATAAAACAAACTCTATTAGATCTAAAGAAGGAAATAGACACAAATACCATAATAGCAGTGCACCGGAACACCCCACTATCAATGTTGGACAGATCATCTAGGCAAAGAATCAGCAGAGAAACACAAGATCTAAACAACAATCTAGACCAATTGGACTTGGCAGATATCAACAGAACATTCCATCCAACAACCTCAGAATATTCATTCTTCTCATCAGTACATGGATCATTCTCAAGGATAGATCACATGTTAAGTCACAAATCAAGTCCAAACAAATTCAAAAAAATTGGAATTATCTGATGTATTTTTTGGAATTATCCCATTCCAAAAGATTGAAACAGAGGCAATTCTCCCAAACTCAGTCTATGAAGCAAACATCACACTGATACCAAAACCAGGTAAAGATACAACTAAAAAAGAAAACTACAGGCCAATATCTTTGATGAAAATAGATGCAAAAATCCTCAATAAAATAATAGTTAACAGAATACAGCAACACATACGCAAAATTATACAACACGATCAAGTGGGATTCATCCCAGGGATGCATGGTTGGTTCAACATACATTAATCAACAAATGTGATATACCATATCAATACAATCAAACACAAAGACCACATGATCATCTCCATAGATGGTGAAAAAGCATTGGATAAAATTCAACACTCATTCATGACAAAGACTCTCTGTAAGTTAGGTATAGATAGAAAGTATCTCAACATAGTTAAGGCTATATATGGTAAACCCACTGCCAATATCATCTTGAAAGGGGAAAAGCTGAAAGCTTTTCCTTTAAGAGCAGAAACGAGACAAGGATGCCCACTCTCACCACTGCTATTCAACCTAGTGTTGGAAGTACTAGCCAGAGAAATCAGAGAAGAAAAGGAAATAAAGGGCATCCAGATTGGACAAGATGAATTCAAACTGTCCCTCTTTGCAGATGACATTATCCTATATATTGAACAGCCTAAAGCCTCTACAAAAAAACTCTTGGAGTTGATAAATGATTTCAGCAAAGTAGCAGGACACAAAATCAACACACAAAAATCAGTAGCATTTCTATTCTCCAATAATGAACATGCAGAAAGAGAAATCAAGAAAGCCTGCCCATTTACAATAGCCACCAAGAAATAAAATACTTAGGAATTGAGGTAACCAAGGATGTGAAAAATCTCTATAATGAGAACTACAAACCACTTCTGAGAGAAATTACAGAGGACACAAGAAGATGGAAAGATATCCCATGGTCTTGGATTGGAAGAATCATCATTGTGAAAATGTCCATACTACTCAAGGTGATCTACAAATTCAATGCAATCCCCATCAAAATTCCAATGACAATTTTCTCTGAAATGGAAAAACACTATCCAGACATTTATATGGAATAACTAAAGAGCACGCATAGCCAAAGCAATTCTGAGCAAAACAAATAAAGCTGGAGGCATAACCCTACCTGACTTTAAACTATACTACAAAGCTATAATAACCAAAACAGCATAGTACTGGCATAAAAACAGACACACTGATCAATGGAATAGAATAGAGAATCCAGAAATCAACCCACACACCTACAGCCATCTGATCTTTGACAAAGGCAACGAGCCTATACACTGGGGAAGAGATTGCCCCTTCGGCCTACACACTGGGGAAGAGATTGCCCCTTCGGCAAGCAGTGCTGGGATAAATGGATATCCATACACAGGAGAATGAAACTAGACCCATACCTCTCACCATATACTAAAATCAACTCAAAATGGATTACATAATTAAATATACACCCTGAAACAATAAAACTTCTTAAAGAAAACATAGGAGAAACACTTCAGGAAGTAGGACTGGACACAGACTTCATGAATATGACCCCCAAAGCATGGGCAAACAAAGGAAAAATAAACAAATGGGATTATATCAAACTAAAAACCCTCTGCACAGCAAAAGAAACAATTAACAGAGTTTAAAGACCACCCACAGAGTGGGAGAAAACATTTGCAAAATATACATCTGACAAAGGATTAATATCCAGAATATACAAGGAACTGAAACAAATTTACAACAAAAAACAAGTAGCCCAATTAAAAAATGGGCAAAAGAGCTCAATAGGCATTTCTCAAAGGAAGATATATGAATGGCCAACAGACACATGAAAAAATGCTCAACATCAATCAGCATTTGGGAAATGTAAATCAAAACCACACTGAGATACCATCTCACCCCAGTCAGGATGGCTAATATCCAAAAGACTCTGAACGATAAATGCTGGCGAGGTTGCGGAGAAAAAGGAACTCTCATACATTGTTGGTGGCACTGCAAAATGGTGCCGCCACTATGGAAAATGATATGGCGGTTCCTCAAACAATTGCAGATAGATTTACCATATGACCCAGCTATCCCACTGCTGGGAATATACCCAGAGGAATGGAAATCATCAAGTCAAAGGTATACCTGTTCCCCAATGTTCATCGCAGCACTCTTTACAGTAGCTAAGAGTTGGAACCAGCCCAAATGTCCATCATCAGATGAGTGGATACAGAAACTGTGGTACATCTACACAATGGAATACTACTCTGCTATAAAAAAGAATGAAATTCTGCCATTCACAACAACATGGATGGACCTAGAGAGAATTATATTAACTGAAACAAGTCAGGCACAGAAAGAGAAATACCACATGTTCTCACTTATTTGTGGGAGCTAAAAATAAATAAACACACAAACAAAGGTTGGGGGGAAGAAGACACAACAGTTACAATTCGTTGAACTTGATACGACAAGTGAACAGAAAGGAGGTTGTTGGGAGGGAGGGGGTAGGAGGAGGACGGAGGAACACTTGGTAATTGGCCACAATAATCAACCACATTGTACATTGACAAAATAAAATGAAACTGAAAAAAGAACAAATAAAAATAAAATGAAATATAATAAAAGAATAAAATAACTTATGCCCTTATCATAATGCATATTTTATACATTTAAAATCTGTAATATATTATTATTTTTGACAGTCAACAGACTGTGCATGTGAGTGCACATGTGCACACATGTAACTAAACTGATAATAAAAAGGTGCTCTGTATTTATTCACATATTTTCCTTTTTCTCATTTTTCTTTTCCCCCCTGTGGATCTGGGCTGCCTTCTGGCAACCTTGTCCTTCAAGCTTAAGAACTTCTTTCAGCATTTCTTAGAGTGCCAATAGGCTGAATATGAATTCTCAGTTTTCACCTGTTTGAAAATATCTCTTTTTTATCTCCACTTATCAATACTATTTTTGATCAATTCAGCATTCTGAATTTCCAGTTCTTTTTTTCCTTCAATATTTTAAAAATATGATCCCGTTGTTTTTGCTTCCATTGTTTCTAATAAGAAATCTGCCTGTGTTTGTGTAATTGTTTCCTTATATGTTACATGACTTTCCTCTTGCTATTTTATGTTTGTGTCTTTCTATTCTGTTTTAACATTATTACTATAATGTGCATAGTTGTGTCTTTGTTTACTTATCCTGTTTGGAGTTATCTTGCTTTTGTGGGTTGATATCCTCATCCTAAAACTCTCAGCCATGAACCCTTTAAATATTTCTTGAGCCTTATTTTCTCTCTTTTCTTCTGCTATTCCAATTACACACGTTTGACTGATTGATATTGTCTGTCTGGTTCTATTTCTTTCTGTTCAATGTTTTTTCTCTACATATTTTACTTTGGCATTTGCAGTTCACCTGCATCTGAGTTCACTGCTCCTTTCCTCTGCTACGTGGCTGCCAAGGACGTCAAATGGATTTTGAACTTCTGATTTTGTATCTTTCATTTCTTGTATTTCTACTTCCATTTAATAGTTTCTGTGTCCTCAGGAAAGCGTCCTAATGGTTCACACCTTATACCATTTTCACCAGTGACATATTTTTTCTATTTACGTTATACTCTGTGTCTTACAGTTTTAAAAGATCAACATCTCGACAATCTCTGGTTCTGTTTCCACCAATTGTTTCCTCATGTGACCATGGGTCACAGTTTCTTGCCTCATTGTATGTTTTATAATTGTTCACATAATGTCAAACCTTGTGTATAAATGGATAGTAGCAAAGGACACACACAGTATTTGCCTCCAGGTCACGGCACAGTCTTCAAGACCGGCTGCCGGTAGAGGAGGACGGGGCAGTGAGTTGATCTGATTTGTATGTAAACAGAGTGGTTTTACACACTTATTTAGATTTAATGCACAATTGGCTTCAATTACTTCTAAAGAGGTAAGAGGACATTTCCATGGAATCTGGACACAAAAACGTCTAGAAATCTCTTCATGCGTCACAGAGGAGCGGCCAATTTTGCCTGCTCTGTTTCTCACTTGCACACGTGCTCTCTCCCCCCACACCCAGATATCAGCTTTTGGGGTCTCTGGGAGTTATTTTCTTTCCTCTTGTCCCTGGATTTCTGTACCTCAGAAGGTCTCCTCTGCCTTGCTAGCCTGGCCTCTGCCATCAGAAACACTGCAGTTGACATTTCCTCAGAGGGCTTCTGTCAGCTCTGTTGCCCTGACTTCTGTCCCTGCCGGCCCACTGCCCCACCCTAAACCCTCAAACAGTCTCCACAGTGCACTCTGAAGGCTCAGTGTGACTCAGAGCGGTTTCTCTCTGCCCTCCTGTCCTGTCCCTGTGCGGCAGAGCAACCACCAAATGAGCATGAGATGAGCTGTCACCCTCACTGTGGACTGTGGTGGCCCCTGCCTCTGCTGCTCCCTCTGTCTGGTGCCTCCTCACCCAGCCTGATCTCTTCAGAGTTCAGCTTGTTTCTCACCGAGGCCTTATATGTGCTCCCAGCCTGGGGAAGGAGGGTCTTCACTGCATTTGCATATCATCAGATACATCTTTCAACCACTCTGAATATTCTACATTTTAATGACCTCGTCACTTCTATGTCCCTTCCCAAAGGTGAGCTCTTAGGGGTCAGATGCCATGTCTTTTCACCCCTGGGCCCTGGGGCCTAGAATACCACCCAACACACAGCAGGTGTTCAGTACCTGCCGGAGCCTCATCCCTGGGAGTTTAGTGTGAGACGAAGTCATGGAGGATGTGAGAACTTCACGTTTACATGTGCTGCTGAGCTGTCCTCCCAAACTGGTTTAACTAATTGGGTATCTTGAGGGGTTGAAGTTAAATTTAATTTCTATTTTTTCATTAAGTAAGAAGAGAAGAAAACCTCTATGATAATGACTACAGAAATCTTGATGAGGTGACCTTTAAAAGGCATTGTCAGGAATTCGGTTCTCACATCACAGCCTGCTCATGTGACATATTTAACTTGTCATTCCAAGGCCTCATAGAACAAAATAGAGCCTTGAAGCTGTTTTATTCAGGTTTTTCCTCTTAAAGAGGAGATAGACCAAGGCCTGGAAATGATTTTTGAGTGTTTTCTTTTTCTTTTTTCTTTTTCTGGTTTCCCAAAGAAACACAGCAATTTGGTAGAAAAGCTTAGCCTGGAACCTGGAATCCTTTCTAGTGCATCAGGTGTCCCCCATACCCAAATTCCTGGCTATTCCCAAAGCACACATGCCCGCACCCTCCTCGGGACCTCGCAGCATGCACATCTACCTGAGTCACTCTCCTGCCATCTCGCTCTGGGAACCGATTCCTACACATTCTCCATGAGGAATACCATTTCCATATCTTCTGTGAAGCCCTCCCTGATAGCCCAGATATGAGCACCTCCTCTGGGGTCCCACAGCCCCTGCCCCTTGCCCAGGCCCAGCACACATCTTGCTGTGTTGTTGTGTCTATATTCACATCTGTTTTCCCCATAGAAAAGGTGCTCCTTGAGGGCAGGGACATCCCATTTTTCATCTCCATATCCAGGGCCCAGACCAGGGCCTGGAAGGCTCATAGTTGGGACTCAATAGATACTAAATGATAGAATAGCCCAGCTGTGTTCTGCATTAGGCATTGGCTCAGGCTTTTTACTCCCAGTATTTTTAATCTTCACAAAACTCCTGCCTGGAAAGGGTCATTATGCCACTGTCACAGGAGAGGAAACTGAGGCTAAGAGAGTTTAATTAACTTGCCTGAAGGTCAAGCAGGTAAAAGTGAAGACCAGGTCTTGTGTTCAGACCTTTGATTCCATACCCATTGCTCTTTATCTTCATTGGGAGAGAGACAGAGAGAGAGAACATGCATGAGAGAAATGTGAGGTGCTAATGGGACACATTACACTGAAGTGTTAAGACACTGATATATGTCAGTCACAGGTCAAAATTGCTGAAAATATACGTTCAAATATGCATGTGTATCTTTAAATGTAAACAAGGACGTGAATACATATTCGTGTCATGTGTGCATACACACATAGAAACAGGAGTGTTTATTATGTTAATTCAACATTCATTTGCATATCTAACATAATGCATTATATAATCTAGATATACAGTAAAAATTACATGTGTGCGTCTCCATTTGAAATAGCACCATTCAGATGCCCAAAAAGCCCTGAATCTTTCTGCTCAGTGGAGGCTGCATGTGCAGCACCCAGTGTCTGTAGAAGGTGCAAAGTAGGAGACTCACACTGTCCCAGAGTCCACCTGCCTACGTCACTTCACACCCTCCTTGGAGACTAAGCAATGACCATGCCATCTTTATGGTCAGGAGTGGATCTTGATCCAGGATGAAGTCATTTAGTCTGACTGTCTGTCCAAGATGTCACTGTGAAAAGCCATTGAGTGTAACTGAAATGAAGTGACTGGTGAAGTTAGAACTGACTGGAATGTCAGTAGGCAGAGCAGGGAGGACGGGCAGGTGGGGCCATGTTGGGCACGTGTCACATTGTGCAACATGCATTACTACATGGGGCAGACGAGTCCTAGAGGCACTTCTCCTGCAGGAGGTAACTCTCCACCTTTGGAGGACGATGTCCGCAGAGCTGGGGTTTGCCCACAGACCCGTGGGAATCATGAGGCCACAAGCAGCGAGAGGAAGCTCAGGGAGATCAGGAGTCTTTCTCTGATCTGAGCAGCATGAAGGGGCAACCGTGGGATTTAGATTCACGAACAAGGACCCATCTGTCTCCCAGATTCATTGTCTCCCATTCCTTCCAATCCTCTTCTCATTCACCTAACCCCCACCCCTTTCCTTTTCCTTGAGTGCATTTCAGGGATACCAGGAAGGCTCATTTCTAAATCAAAGGGCTCAGGGTGATGTTAGCCTCATGTATTGAGTTTGGGAGAATGGCCTGTGCTTCCACTTGGGTGGATTGTTTCAAAGGTATTTTTATTTACTCCTCTTTACAGGTTTGGTAGGATTCACCACTGAAGCCATCTGCTCCTGGGCTTTCTTTGTTGGGAAACTGCCGATTACTGCTTCAGTCCCATTGCTCATTATTGATTTGTTCAGGTTTGCTATTTCTTTTTGGCTCAGTCTTGCTAGTTTGTACATGTCCATAAACTTCTCAGTTTCCTCCAGGTTTTCAAATTTGTTGGCATATAGTTGTTCATAATAGGCTCTAATGATTCCTTGTATTTCTGTGGTATTGGTTGTACTGTCTCCTTTTTCACTGGTGATTGTTATTTGGGTCATCTCTTCTTTTTTTATTTAGTCCAGCTAAAGGTTTTTCTATTTCGTATATCTTCTCAAAAAACCAACTTTTCGTTTCGCTGATCTTTTTGTATTATTTTGGGGTCTCTATTTCATTTAGTTCTGCTATGATTTTAAACATTTACTTCTATCTGCTGATTTGGAGATTGTATTTTTCTTGTTTTTCTAGTTCTTGGAGTTGTAATGTTAGATTGTTTATTCAAATTCACTGTATTCTGTTCAAGTAATGTTTTACTGCAATAAAATTCCCTTGGGCTGACCCCGTGGCACACTCGGGAGAGCGCAGCACTTGGGAGCGCAGCAGCGCTCCTGCCGCGGGTTCGGATCCTATATAGGGCTGGCCGGTGCACTCACTGGCTGAGCGCGGTGTGGACGACACCAAGCCAAGGGTTGCGATCCCCTTACCGGTCACAAAAAGGACAAAAAAAAAAAATTCCCTCTTAGTACTGCTTTTGCAGTATCCACAGATTTTGGTATATCTCTATTTTTATTAGTTTCAAGAAATATTTTATTTTCCATTTTAATTTGTTCTATGACCCATAGGTCATTCAGGAGCACGTTGTTTAATTTCCATGTATTTGTATAGTTTCCCAAGTTTCACTTGTTATTGATTTCTAATATCAATCTGTTGAGGTATGAAAAGATACTTGAAATGATCCATTATTTAAGATTCTTTTAGACTTGATTTGTGACTTAACATGTACTCTACCCTGTGCAATGTTCCATGTACTGATGAGAAGAATGTATGCTCTGTAGTTGCTGGATAAAATGTTCTGTAGATGTCTACCAAGCCCAACTGGTCTAAAGACCAGTTTAAATCCTATGTCTCTGTGTTGATTTGTTGCCCAGATGATCTATCCAGTGTTGATAGAGGGGTGTTAAGGTCCCCAACTATTGTTGCATTGAGGTTCTCAATCTCTGTTTACGTCTGATAGGGTTTGCTTTATGTATCTGGGCGCTGTGATGTTGGATCCACATATATAATTATGACTGTTATATCCTCTTGCTGGATAAATCCCGTATCATTACACAATGGCCTTCTTTTTCCGTTTCAATAGTTTTTGGTTTAAATCCTATTTTATCCTATATAAGATTAACTGCTCCTGCTCATTTTTGCTTTCCATTTATGCGGTATATCTTTTTCCATCCCTGCATTATTAGTCTGTGTGAGTCGTTACAGGTGAGGTGAGTTTCTTGTAGGTGGCATATAGATTGGTCTAGTTTTTCAATTCATTCAGCTAGTCTATATATTTTGAGTGGAGAATTCAATCCATCTGCTTTTAGGGTTGTTATTGAAAGGTATTGTTTTACTCCTGGCATTTTATTGATTTTTGTATGGTTGCTTTAAAAATCTTTTGTTCCTTTCTTTCCTTTTTATTGTTTGTCTTTGAGGTTCCTTGGTTCTTTGCAGTGGTAGGATATAGTTTCTTTCTCTTTCTCATTTATTATCGGCTCTACTAGTGGGTTTTGTCCTTTCTAGTGTATTCATAATGGTGATTATTGGTTTTTTTGGATTCCAGATGCAGGACTCTTCGAGGACTTCTAGTAGGGCTTGTGTGTTGATGAACTGAAGTTTTTGTTTGTGTGGGAACTACAGTATTTCTTATTCATTTCTGAAGGACAGCCTTGTTCAGTATAGCATTCTTGCCTAGCAGTTTTTTTCCTCTAGTACTTTGCATATGTCACCCCATTCTTTTCTGACATGAAGGGTTTGTTTTGAGAAATCTGCTGTCAGCCTGATGGGGATGCCCTTATGTAATTTGATGCTTTCCTCTTGCTACTTTTATAATTCTTTCTTTTTTCTTTGGCTTTTGATAATGTGACAATAATGTGTCTTGGGGAGGTCCTTTGTGGACTAAATCTACTAGGGGATCTTTGAGTATCTTGGACCTATAAGACTGTATGTTTCCCAATATTTGGGAAGTTTTCAGCTATTATTTCATTACATAGGCTTCCGATTCCTTTCCTTTCTCTTTTTCTTCCTGTACGCCTATAATACAGATGTTTGCATGCTTAAGGTTATCAGAAATATTTCACAGCTTTCTTCATATTTTAAAAGATTATTTTTTCTGTTTTTTGGAGAGACCAACAGAGTTAATTCAAAAAGACTGTCTTCTATTTTGGAGATTTCTCTCCTTGGTGTAGCCTGCTGCTTATGCTCTCCTTTTTATTGTTTATTTCCTTGAATAATTTCTTCATGTATAAGATATCTGCTTGATTTTTTAAATGATTTCTCTTTGCTGAACTTCTCATACATGTCCTTGAATTCTTTTTGACTTCATTCTGATTTCTACCTATTTTTTACTCATCATTCTGAGTTTCCTTAGTTTTGCCCTTTGAGATTCCTCCTCAGGCAATTCATCAATTTCCTGTTGTTTGGGGTCTGGTAATGGGGAAATGTAGTCTTCTTTGGGTGGAGTCAAGTTTCCCTGTTTTTTCATGGTTTGCATATCTCTGCATTGTTGTCTGGGTATCTCGTGGTGTAGTCACTTCTTTTAATTCTAGGAGTGGCTTGTGAAGAGGGAGACTTTTTCCTGTAGACATATTCTATATTAGCAGTCAGGTTGGGCATTTTTGGTTTGGATCGGAGTGACTGCAGTGGTGCAGTCTTCATGTGACCTCTTTAATATATGAATCTTAGAGTTGTCTGTGGTTGCCGTTGTGGCCTAGGTTGTGGGACCTTCAGCAGTTTCTGTTGGGGCGGACGATCACTGTTGGTCAGTGAGCAGATGTATACTGTTGCAGCAGGTCCTGGAAGCTCTATAGAAGGCCACTGGCTCACATGTTGAAACTAAACCAAACCTGTATGAATGCTGTAGGACCCAGTAGCTTTCTAGAGGTGTGCTGTGGGGAGAGAAAACTGTTAATCAACTGTTGGTTGGGGAGTAGGTGTACACAGGTGTTGCAGAGCCTGGCAGCTCTGAAGGTGGCCATCTGATCAGCTGTTGAAACTGAAACCACCTTTTAAGGGTGAAGCTGAGGCCAGCAGCTCTATGAAGGCGTGTCTTGGGGTGTCCGACCCCAGGCTTGATTTAGGCTTAACCACTGAGCAAGTGGCCTAGTACAGAGCTTCCAGGACCCATTGCCTCAGTGTATATCTGCTTCCACAACAGGAGTGGATAAGGGAGGGGCTCTGACACCTTGTTCACTGTCGGTCTTAAGCAGATATAGACTGAGGCAACAGGTTCTGGGAGCTCTGTACTGGGCCACTTGCTCTGAGGTTAAGCCTAGATCAAGCCTGTGTCAAATACACAAGGCCCAGCGGCTCTCTGCTCTCTGAAGTCATGCTGTAAGAAGGAAAATCTCATATCCAATCAGCTGTTGGGCCTTATGCAAGCCCACATAGTTTCAACTGAGCCAAGCAGCACTACAGAGGCCTGCCATGGGGAATGGGTGCTGCGTGAGTTCAGAGTTGAGGTCTCAGTCATTCTGTCTGTCCTAGGCTCTAGGCAGCCTGTGCTTTGGTCCCACCAGTGTCCAAGTGAACATGGTTGAGTGCAGGAAGGCCTCCACACAGAGGGAGGCAGCCTTAGTGGGTCTGGCACAGGGATCTATGCTCCAGGTAGTTGGGATTGTGAACCTGCTGGGGCCCATGCAAGTATGTGGAGGGTTTGTGGGATAATCAGGACTACCACCAGGCTAGCTGTAGGCCATGCAAATACTCATGGGTTCAGTCCCACAAGTACTTTCATTCACTGTAAGGAAGACAGTGAATGTGGGTAATTGTTGCACTTTAGTGGATTTTCTGCGCTTAACAAACCTACCTTCTCTCCTGGGAAGGAGGGGTGCTGAGGAGTTCAGATGCTGGAGTCTTGGTCTTTCTGTCTGTCCTAGGCTCCAGGCAGCCTGTGTCTTGGTCCCACAAGTGCCCATGTCAGTACAGTCGACTGAATGCAGGATCACTAGAAAAAGGGAGTCAGATTCACTGGCTCCAGGGCAGGGCACACTCCCATCAGGGCCTCAGCTATGCGACAGTGCTATGTCTCAGCTACTCAGGGTTGGACAGGTTTTAATCTCCTTGGGCTTCCCCTACACTAACTTACAGCTACTCTCCAATGTGGCCTGGTTCCTAAAAAGTTCGGAGGGTCTCCCCTGAGGCAGGGATTGCTGGTGTTTGTGGTGGTGGTGGGAAAAGACGGGTTCCTACATTCTCTCTGCCTGCTTCTGAGCTTGTCCTTTTGTTGGTGCTGAGGCTGGGTGCCCTGCTCTGCTCTCTACAGTGAAATTCCCTTCCAACTTCACAAGGACCTCCTCAGTCTTCTGGTGCTCTGCACCATGTTCCTCAGGATCTAGTCAAAATTGATTGTGTGTTGTTTTGGTCTGTTTTTATTGGGAGGGGACTAGGAACAAACCTCTCTAGTCACCTACCATGGGAAGTGCCTCTAACTTTTTTTTCTTCTTCTTCTTTTTTTTTCTTTCAGGGAAAACATGTATATTTAGAATTAACCAGCTGGACAAAGTTTAGATTATCTCAATTTTCTTACCAACATCCAAGGCTTCATGGTCAGGAGCCACTCAATATACCTTTTTCTCTCCATCAGGCCTGATCATGGTGCTGACAGTTGTCACATCAGTGTCATAGAACTGCCTCACAGAATATATCTTCCAGATCTGCTGCTTGCTGACCCCGACAGTCATGACATGCACAAGTATGTTGTTGTCTTACTTCTTCATGGCTGACTCGTGGTCAGGGGAACGTGATGATGGCATTATGGTCAAGCTTGTTTCTCCTGGGGGTGCTGTTACAAGGAAATGTGGGCAGTGTCAGGGCTGCAGGGTCTTAGGCCTCTGGAACTTGGGTGATGTATGGCTCTTCAATTATCTATATTTGTGGATGGTTTCCAACACTGCCTTCTTCACCTGCAAAGCTTTTGCTATGGCTCTGGTTTTGGATTTGGGAGGGGCAGGAGCCTCCCTCTTTGCTTTCAATAACATCTTTATTAAAAAGTTCATTTAATATCCCTCTAAAATGGAAAATTCTGATACTTGTTCTGAAAAAAGTCAGCCTGGAAATTATGTTTTCATTTCTAATCAGCAAGAAAGGACATACCATTGGGTAACATGATGAAATAAAGTCACCAAACTTATCCAGGTCCCAATTTTTCTCACTTGCAAAAGTTAAATAAGGAGTAAGAAAGCTGTTGATCAAATAGAAGAAAACAAAGCAGCTAACCAGGATGAGAATGGTGTGGGTCGCTCTGTCTTCAGGAAAGCGTCGTGAAGACTGAATGGTACTGCGAACGTGCTGGACTGTTCTGTGGTGTCTGTAAAGGATGGTCACCATGTAGACACTACTGAATGTCATTAGTGAGAGAAAGAGCAAATCTTGAATTAATACCACACTTAGACAAGATACTGCTTGATAGGACTCGAATGCAATGCTTTTACAATAAGGACTGTAATACCCATGTCTGACGTCAGAGGAGTTGATCGTAGCCACAACTCTTAAGATGATCTCAACATAGACGATCATGTTGATGATCCAGAAGAAAAGCAGAGAGGGAAGAATGTATACAGAGACTTTATTTTTGAGCCAGGCCCACTTGTAATTACTTGGAGTAATAGTCACTGCCTGAAACATACTCTGGAGGGAAGTTGCATTCACAGAAATACTTCGGGTAACTCTCTGAATGTAGAGCACTGTTTTACACCCAATGTCATCTATCCCATGCTTAATTCCAAAGGATAACATTATATTTGGAAACCCTCTCAGTACGAGTGTCACAGCATTAGCCAGAGTTAAGTGGGCAAGAATCACATCCACAGGCTTCTTCTTGCGGGAATGAATTAAGAAGGTGTACATACATGATGTAAAAAACAATGAATTCCCCATGAAACCAATACACATTTGAGATATAAAAAGGATTTGGAAAATTAAGTCACTGGAAAGCATTCTCTTTCATTCTCTCTTACGTCTTCAAACCAATGACAGCACCACCTGCAGACAAATAATTGGAGTATGAATGTAAAGATTAACAATAATTGTGATTAATTTCCTTTTCTAAATTTTATTTTATTTTGTCAATATACAGTGTGGTTGATTATTGGAGCCAGTTACCGAAACCTCGCTCCCTCCTCTCTCTCCCCCTCCCTCCCAACAATGTCCTTTCTGTCATATCAACTTCAAGGAATTGTAATTGCTGAGTCTTCTTCCCTCCCACTCAGGGGTTTGTGTATTTATATATTAATTTTTAGCTCCCACAAATAAGTGAGAACATGTGGTATTTCTCTTTCTGTGCCTGACTTGTTTCACTTAATATAATTCTCTCAAGGTCCATCCATGTTGTTGCAAATGGCAGTATTTCATTCGTTTTTATAGCTGAGTAGTATTCCATTGTGTAGATGTACCACATTTTCCGTATCCACTCATCCGATGATGGACATTTGGGCTGGTTCCAACTCTTGGCTATTGTAAAGAGTGCTGCGATGAACATTGGGGAACAGGTATACCTTCGACTTGATGATTTCCATTCCTCTGGGTATATTCCCAGCAGTGGGATAGCTGGGTCATATGGTAGATCTATCTGCAATTGTTTGAGGAACCTCCATACCATTTTCCATAGACGCTGTACCATTTTGCAGTCCCACCAACAATGTATGAGAGTTCCTTTTTCTCCACAACCTTGCCAGCATTTATCGTTCAGAGTCTTTGGATATTAGCCATCCTGACTGGGCTGAGATGGTATCTCAGTGTGGTTTTGATTTGCATTTCCCGGATGCTGAGTGATGTTGAGCATTTTTTCATGTGTCTGTTGTCCATTCCTATATCTTCCTTTGAGAAATGTCTGTTTAGCTCTTTTGCCCATTTTTTAATTGGGTTACTTGTTTTTTTGTTGTAAATTTGTTTCAGTTCCTTGTATATTCTGGATATTAATCCTTTGTCAGATGTATATTTTGCAAATGTTTTCTCCCACTCTGTGGGTGGTCTTTAAACTCTGTTAATTGTTTCTTTTGCTGTGCAGAGGGTTTTTAGTTTGATATAATCCCATTTGTTTATTTTTCCTTTGTTTGCCCATGCTTTGGGGGTCATATTCATGAAGTCTGTGTCCAGTCCTACTTCCTGAAGTGTTTCTCCTATGTTTTCTTTAAGAAGTTTTATTGTTTCAGGGTGTATATTTAATTATGTAATCCATTTTGAGTTGATTTTAGTATATGGTGAGAGGTATGGGTCTAGTTTCATTCTCCTGTGTATGGATATCCATTTATCCCAGCACTGCTTGCCTAAGGGGCAATCTCTTCCCCAGTGTATAGGCTCGTTGCCTTTGTCAAAGATCAGATGGCTGTAGGTGTGTGGGTTGATTTCTGGATTCTCTATTCTATTCCATTGATCAGTGTGTCTGTTTTTATGCCAGTACCATACTGTTTTGGTTATTATAGCTTTGTAGTATAGTTTAATGTCAGGTAGGGTTATGCCTCCAGCTTTATTTGTTTTGCTCAGAATTGCTTTGGCTATGCATGGTCTTTAGTTATTCCATATAAATGTCTGGATAGTTTTTTTCCATTTCAGAGAAAATTGTCATTGGAATTTTGATGGGGATTGCATTGAATTTGTAGATCACCTTGAGTAGAATGGACATTTTCACAATGATGGTTCTTCCAATCCAAGACCATGGGATATCTTTCCATCTTCTTGTGTCCTCTGTAATTTCTCTCAGAAGTGGTTTGTAGTTCTCATTATAGAGATTTTTCACATCCTTGGTTACCTCAATTCCTAAGTATTTTATTTTTTTGTTGGCTATTGCAAATGGGCAAGCTTTCTTGATTTCTCTTTCTGCATGTTCATTATTGGAGAATAGAAATGCTACTGATTTTTGTGTGTTGATTTTGTATCCTGCTACTTTGCTGAAATCATTTATCAACTCCAAGAGTTTTTTTGTAGAGGCTTTAGGCTGTTCAATATATAGGATAATGTCATCTGCAAAGAGGGACAGTTTGAATTCATCTTGTCCAATCTGGATGCCCTTTATTTCCTTTTCTTCTCTGATTTCTCTGGCTAGTACTTCCAACACTAGGTTGAATAGCAGTGGTGAGAGTGGGCATCCTTACCTCATTTCTGCTCTTAAAGGAAAAGCTTTCAGCTTTTCCCCTTTCAAGATGATATTGGCAGTGGGTTTACCATATATAGCCTTAACTCTGTTGAGATACTTTCCACCTATACCTAACTTACAGAGAGTCTTTTTCATGAATGAATGGTGAATTTTATCAAATGCTTTTTCACCATCTATAGAGATGATCATGTGGTCTTTGTGTTTGATTGTGTTGATATGGTGTATCACATTTATTGATTTGTGTATGTTGAACCAACCTTACATCCCTGGGATGAATCCCACTTGATCGTGTTGTATAATTTGTGTATATGTTGCTGTATTCTGTTATCTATTATTTTATTGAGGATATTTGCAGCTATATTCATCAAGGATATCAGCCTGTAGTTTTCTTTTTTAGTTGTATCTTTACCTGGTTTTGGTATCAGGGAGATGTTTACTTCACAGAATGAGTTTGGGAGAATTGCCTCTGTTTCAATCTTGTGGAATAGTTTGTAGAGAACTGGTATCAATTCCTCTTTGAATTTTGGTAAAATTCTGCTGTGAATCCATCTGGTCCTGGGCTTTTCTTTGTTGGGAGCCTTCTGATAACATCTTCAATTTCTTTTATTGTTATTGGTCTGTTCAGATTTTCTACATCTTCTTGGCTCAGTTTTGGTAGCTAGTGTGTGTCCAGAAATTTATCCATTTCCTCCAGATTTTCAAATTTGTTGGCATATAGCTGTTTACAGTAGTCTCAAATGATTGCTTGCATTTCAGATGTATAAATTGTCACATCACCTTTTTCATTTCTAATTTTTGTTTTTTGGATCTTCTCTCTTTTTCTTTAGTTAGCTATGCTAATGGTTTGTCAATTTTATTTATCTTTTCAAAAAATAACTTTTTGATTTATTGATCTTTTGTATTGCTTTTTCGGTTTCAATTTCATTAAGTTCTGCTCTGATCTTAATGATTTCTTACCATTTGCTAACTTTGGGTTTGGATTGTTCTTGTTTTTCTAGTTTTTAAGGTGAAGATGTTATGTTGCTCACTTGCCATCTTTCCATTCTTCTTAAGTAAGCATTAAATATGACAAATTTTCCCCTAAGTACTGCTTTTTCATTATCCCACAGGTTTTGGTATGATGTATCATTCTTTTCATTAGTTTCAATAATTTTTTTGATATCCTGTTTGATTACTTCTTGGACCCATATGTCATTGAGAAGAATGCTGTTTAATTTCCATGTGTTCATAGTGTTTCCAGTATTTCATTTCTTCTTGATTTCTAATTTTAATCCATTGTGGTCTGAAAAAATACATGGGATAATTCCAATTTTTTTTAATTCGTGGATACTTGGTTTGTGACGTAACATGTGATCTATCCTGGAGAATGATCGATGTGCTTATGAGAAGAATGAATATTCTGAGGTTGTTGGATGGAATGTTCTGTTGATATCTGCCAAGTCCAATTGGTCTAGATTGTTGTTTAGATCTTGTGTTTCTCTGCTGATTCTTTGCCTAGATGATCTGTCCAACATTGATAGTGGGGTGTTCAGGTCCACTGCTATTACGGTATTTGTGTCTATTTCCTTCTTTAGATCTAATAGAGTTTGTTTTATAAATCTGGCTGCTCCGACATTCAGTGTGTATACATTTATGATTGTTATGTCTTCTTGATGGATCAATCCTTTTATCATTATGTAGTGGCCCTCATTGTCTCTTTTTATAGTTTTCAGTTTAAAGTCTATTTTATCTGGGAGTTTCAAGATGGCGGCGGCTGCGGCGGCTGGCGCGGAGTAGCTGAGGTGGAAATGGTGGCCACTGGGCCTCAGGCAGCCGGGAAACTTGTGGACCTTCCTCTGGCCATCTCTTAAGGGAGGACTGCTGCTGCTGGCCGGTCGTGGGGGCTCAACGCCACTGTGCCCCCGGCAGGAGAGGCTGCCTCATTTACAGGCAACAGCTTTGAAGTGTGGAGCAGGAAAAGAACTGATTCTTAGCTGCAAAAGTGAGTCTCGAAACAGGGAACACGGCGCCAGGGCTGCTGTGGATGCAGCCAGGATCCCGGAGGCTGGGGCCGCACTGAAGGCGGCCAGCTGCCCTATTCAGGATTCGAGGTTTCAGGCCGGCATTAAAGAAGATTCCTGGGAGCGCCCTAGCGGCGCCGCGACTGAACAGCCCGAGGCGGCCGCGCCGAGAACACGGAAGGCAACAAACCAGAGACAGAGCGAGCGCCCAACCTGGCACAGCACTGTGAGTGATCCCTGGCACAGCTCTCTTCGGGGGATGGATGCCCACGCGGCTCCCCGCCTGCACCACCAGGCCACTCACTGCCCCGGTGCTGCCTCCATTTTCCCAGGTGCGGGCAGCTCTGCCCTGCTCGGCCATCACTGAGCCCATTTGCTTGGCCTGGCGCGGGGCTTTCCGGACCCTGCGGGCCGACCTCCTCTCCCACTCCCTCCGTGGTTCTCTGGCAGGGCTGGGGGTGTGGGGCGTCCCGACCAGTTTTGGGAGGGCTAGGAAGCATGGGCGGGCCGACTGTCACTCCACCACACCCTGGACTCCGGCCCCGGTAAACTTCCTGTTACTGGGAGGCAGATACCATCTCTGTGACCACCAGTTTGGAAAAAAGCCTAACGAATTTCTGGTTGGGAATAGTGTGGTAGGAGAGTTCCCAGGTCCGCTTGAACCTGCTGGAGAGCAGGCTGCAGGCGGGCACTAGACTCAGTTTATACCGGGGGGATACAAAGGTGAACAAGACCCGAGAAAGATCTACACAGTGCTACAAAGGCACCCAGAGAGACCGGTCGTCTGTGCCTAGCAGAAACCTGGTAGACTTCCTGGGCGAGGCGGTGCTGAGCAGGGTCTTGAAGGCCCAGCTGATAGACGAGGGGTGCAGAAGACACGCCCCAGCCCAGCACAGTGTGCACAGAGGGGGGAGACGTGCGGCCAGGGAGGCGGAGACTCGACAGAAACCACACACCCGGTGGGGTCGCCACTGCACGATCTAACAGCCTGGGCCAGAGCACACGGAACGGGGAGAAGTCCTGTACAGAAAGTGAAAGCTCAACAGAGATCACACACCCTGTGGTACGTGATCCACCAGCCCAGCAGAGTACAAGCTGACCAGAAAGGTGGATCCCCGGAGAAGCCCAAGACCCGAGGCAACCACACACACAAGACACTAGAGGCCAACTGAGCAGTCACGGCGGGAGCCATACCAAATTGGCAACCACAGCAACATCCTAGTTAGTCATTAGTCTTAAACCGGTGGACTGTGAAACCCCCTGCAACAATGAATAAACACCAAAAAAAAGACACCAGAAATACAAAAAATCAAGAAAGTACACCACCAAAAGTTAATAAATCTCATACTCTAGATCCTATAGAACAAGAAGCCCTTGAAATAACTGACAAGGAATTTCGAGTGATAATTCTAAGGAAACTGAATGAGATACAAGAAAACTCAGCTAGACATCATGATGAAATGAGGAAAAGTATACAGGATCTGAAAGAGGAAATATACAAGGAAATCAATGTCCTGGAAAAAAATGTAGCAGAACTTGCTGAACTGAAGAAGTTATTCAGCGAAATAAAAAACACAACGGAGAGTTTAACCAGCAGGCTTGTCGAAGTTGAAGAGAGAACCTCTGAACTTGAAGATGGGCTGTTTGAAATAACACAAGCAGACAAAAAGAAAGAAAAAAGAATCAAGGACATGGAAGAAAATCTGAGAGAGATATCAGACAACCTCAAGCGCTCAAATATCCGAGTCATGGGTATTCCAGAAGGGGAGGAAAATGGAGATTCCATTGAAAACATATTCAACAAAATAGTGGCAGAAAACTTCCCAGGTATAGGAAAAATCACAGATCTTCAGATCCAGGAAGCTCAACGATCTCCAAACGTATTCAACCCAAAAAGGCCTTCTCCAAGACATGTCATAGTCAAATTGGCAAAACTCAGAGACAAAGAGAGAATCTTAAAAGCTGCAAGAGAGAAGCGTCAAATCACCTATAAGGGAGCCCCAATCAGGTTAACATCAGACTTTTCATCACAAACCCTAAAAGCTAGAAAGGAATGGGATGATATTTTCAAAATACTAAAAGACAAAGATTGCCAGCCAAGAATACTCTACCCTGCAAGGCTATCCTTCCGAAATGAGGGGCAAATAGTATATTTCTCAGACAAACAAAAACTGCGGGAGTTCACTACCACAAGACCACCCTTACAAGAAATCCTCAAGGGAGTACTGGGTTTGGTTCCTGAAAAATAACTACCACTGCCATAAAAACCTAAGAAAAATCTAAACCCGCTAGAACAATAAAAATGGCATTCATGAAGAGAAAACAAGCTAACAAAAACACTATCTACAACCTAAGGAACCAAAAAACAAAGAAACCAAACAGTAAATCAGAAAGCAAGGAACAAAAGACACCTAAGACAACCAAACAACCAATAAAATGCTAGGAATAAATCAACACCTTTCAATAACAACTCTTAATGTTAAAGGCTTAAATTCCCCAATTAAAAGACACAGACTGGCTGACTGGATCAAAAAGCAGGACCCAACTATATGCTGCCTACAAGAGACCCACCTCACCCATAAAGATTCACACAGACTAAGAGTGAAAGGATGGAAAAAGATTTACCATGCAAACAGAAAAGAAAAACGAGCTGGAGTGGCTATTCTTATATCTGACAAAATAGACTTTAAACTAAAAACCATAAAAAGAGACAATGAGGGACACTACTTAATGATAAAAGGACTGATCCATCAAGAAGACATAACAATCATAAATATGTACGCACCCAATGTTGTAGCAGCCAAATTTATAAAACAAACTCTATTAGACCTAAAGAAGGAAATAGACACTAATACCATAATAGCAGGGGACCTGAACACTCCACTGTCAATATTAGACAGATCATCTAGGCAAAGAATCAGTAGAGAAACACAAGATCTAAACAAGACTCTAGACCAATTGGAATTGGCAGATATCTACAGAACATTCCACCCAACAACCTCAGAATATTCATTCTTCTCATCAGCACATGGATCATTCTCCAGGATAGATCACATATTAGGTCACAAATCAAGTCTCAATAAATTCAAAAAAATTGGAATTATCCCATGTATCTTCTCAGACCACAATGGATTAAAACTAGAAATTAATAACAAACGAAACTCTGGAAGCTATACAAACACATGGAAATTAAACAGCATTCTACTTAATGACATATGGGTCCAAGAAGAAATCAAGCAGGAAATCAAAAAGTTTATTGAAACTAATGAAAACAATGATACATCATACCAAAACCTGTGGGATACTGCAAAAGCAGTATTGAGGGGAAAATTTATTGCATTAAATGCTCACTTCAGAAGAATGGAAAGATGGCAAGTGAACAACCTAACACTTCACCTTAAAGAACTAGAAAAACAAGAACAATCCAATCCTAAAGTTAGCAGACGGAAAGAAATCATTAAGATCAGAGCAGAACTGAATGAAATTGAAAACCAAAAAACAATTCAAAAGATCAATGAATCAAAAAGTTGGTTTTTTGAAAAGATAAATAAAATTGACAAACCATTAGCATGGCTAACAAAAAAAAGAAGAGAGAAGACTCAAATAACAAAACTTAGAAATGAAAAAGGCGATATTACAACTGATTCATCTGAAATACAAGGAATCATTCGAGACTACTATAAACAACTATACACCAACAAATTTGAAAATCTGGAGGAAATGGATAAATTTCTGGACACACACAAGCTCCCAAAACTGAACCGTGAAGACGTAGAAAATCTGAACAGACCAATAACAATAAAGGAGATTGAAGCTGTTATCAGAAGGCTCCCAACAAAGAAAAGCCCAGGACCAGATGGATTCACAGCAGAATTTTACCAAACATTCAAAGAGGAATTGACACCGATTCTTTACAAACTATTCCAAAAGATTGAAACGGACGCAAATCTCCCAAACTCATTCTATGAAGCAAACATCATCCTGATACCAAAACCAGGTAAAGATATAACCAAAAAAGAAAACTACAGGCCGATATCCTTGATGAATATAGATGCAAAAATCCTCACTAAAATACTAGCAAACAGAATACAGCAACACATACGAAAAATTATTCATCACGATCAAGTGGGATTCATCCCAGGGATGCAAGGTTGGTTCAACATACGCAAATCAATAAATGTGATACACCATATTAATAAACTCAAACACAAGGACCATATGATCATCTCTATAGATGCTGAAAAAGCATTTGATAAAGTTCAGCACTCATTCATGACAAAGACCCTCTATAAGTTAGGTATAGAGGGAAAGTATCTCAACATAATTAAAGCCATATATGACAAACCCACTGCCAATATCATCCTGAATGGGGAAAAGCTGAAAGCTTTTCCTTTAAGAACAGGCACTAGACAAGGATGCCCACTCTCACCACTCCTATTCAACATAGTGTTGGAAGTACTAGCCAGAGCAATCAGAGAAGAGAAGGAAATAAAGGGCATCCAGATTGGAAAAGATGAAGTCAAACTGTCCCTGTTTGCAGATGACATGATCCTATATATCGAACAGCCTAAAACCTCTACAAAAAAACCCTTGGAATTGATAAATGATTTCAGCACAGTAGCAGGATACAAAATCAACACACAAAAATCAGTAGCATTTATTTTCTCCAATAGTGAACATGCAGAAGGAGAAATCAAGAAAGCCTGCCCATTTACAATAGCCACCAAAAAAATAAAATACTTAGGAATTGAGTTAACCAAGGAGGTGAAAAATCTCTATCATGAGAACTACAAACCACTGCTGAGAGAAATTAGAGAGGATACAAGAAGATGGAAAGATATTCCATGCTCTTGGATTGGAAGAATCAACATAGTGAAAATGTCCATACTACCCAAAGTGATATACAAATTCAATGCAATCCCCATCAAAATTCCAAAGACATTTTTCTCAGAAATGGAAAAAACTATTCAGACATTTATATGGAACAATAAAAGACCACGAATAGCCAAAGCAATGCTCAGCAAAAAAAATAAAGCTGGAGGCATAACACTACCTGACTTTAAGCTATACTACAAAGCTATAATAACCAAAACAATATGGTACTGGCATAAAAACAGACACACTGACCAATGGAATAGAATAGAGAATCCAGAAATCAACCCACACACTTACTGCCATCTGATCTTTGACAAAGGCACCAAGCCTATTCACTGGGGAAGGGACTGCCTCTTCAGCAAGTGGTGCTGGGATAACTGGATATCGATATGCAGGAGAATGAAACTAGATCCATACCTCTCACCGTATACTAAAATCAACTCAAAATGGATTAAGGATTTAAATATACACCCTGAGACAATAAAACTTCT
The DNA here is from genome assembly GCF_027409185.1 of Cynocephalus volans. NCBI lineage: Eukaryota > Metazoa > Chordata > Mammalia > Dermoptera > Cynocephalidae > Cynocephalus > Cynocephalus volans. The sequence continues at coordinate 98,030,424 of NC_084474.1, read as the reverse complement.
TAAAGAAAACATAGGGGAAACACTTCAGGAAATAGGACTGGGCACAGACTTCATGAATACCACCCCAAAAGCACGGGCAACCAAAGGAAAAATAAACAAATGGGATTATATCAAACTAAAAAGCTTCTGCACAGCAAAAGAAACAATTAAAAGAGTTAAAAAACAACCAACAGAGTGGGAGAAAATATTTGCAAAATATACATCAGACAAAGGATTAATATCCAGAATATATAAGGAACTCAAACAACTTTACAAGAAGAAAACAAGCAACCCAATTAAAAAATGGGCAAAAGAGCTAAGTAGGCATTTCTCTAAGGAAGATATCCAAATGGCCAACAGACATATGAAAAAATGCTCAACATCACTCAGCATCCGGGAAATGCAAATCAAAACCACATTGAGATACCATCTAACCCCAGTTAGGATGGCTAAAATCCAAAAGACTATGAACGATAAATGCTGGCGAGGCTGCGGAGAAAAAGGAACTCTCATACATTGTTGGTGGGACTGCAAAATGGTGCAGCCTCTATGGAAAATGGTATGGAGGTTCCTTAAACAATTGCAAATAGATCTACCATACGACCCAGCCATCCCACTGTTGGGAATATACCCAGAGGAATGGAAATCATCAAGTCGAAGGTATACCTGTTCCCCAATGTTCATCGAAGCACTCTTTACAATAGCCAAGAGTTGGAACCAGCCCAAATGCCCATCATCAGATGAGTGGATACGGAAAATGTGGTACATCTACACAATGGAATACTACTCAGCTATAAAAACGAATGAAATACTGCCATTTGCAACAACATGGATGGACCTTGAGAGAATTATATTAAGTGAAACAAGTCAGGCACAGAAAGAGAAATACCACATGTTCTCACTTATTGGAGGGAGCTAAAAATTAATATATAAATTCACACACACACATACACACATACACACACAAACCGGGGGGCGGGGAGGAAGAAGATATAACAACCACAATTATTTGAAGTTGATACAACAAACAAACAGAAAGGACATTGTTGGGGGGGAGGGGGGAGGGAGAAGGGAGGGAGGTTTTGGTGATGGGGAGCATTAATCAGCTACAATGTATATCGACAAAATAAAATTTAAAAAAAAAATAAAAAAAAAATAAATAAATAAATAAATAAAAATAAAGTCTATTTTATCAGATATAAGAATAGCTACTCCAGCTCATTTTTCATTTCTGTTTGCATGGCAAATCTTTTTCCATCTCTTCCCTCTTAGTTTATGTGAGTCTGTATAATGAGGTGGGTCTCTTGAAGGCAGCACATAGTTGGGTCCTCCTTTTTAATTGAGTCAGCCAGTCTGTGTCTTTTGATTGGGGGATTTAAGCCTTTTACATTAAGAGTTGTTATTGAAAAGAGTTGATTTATTCCTAGCATTTTATTGATTTTTGTTTGGATGTCTTAAGTGTCTTTTGTTCCTTTCTTTCTGATTTACTGTTTGTTTTCTGTATTTGTTGGTTCATTGGGTTGTAGATAACCTTTTTTGTGTTTTCTCTTCATTGTTGCCATGTTTATTTTACTAGTGAGTTTTGAGTTTTCTTGAATTTTTATGGCAGTGGTAGTTGTTTTTCAGGTACCAAACCCAGTACTCCCTTGAGAATTTCTTGTTAGGGTGGTCATGTGGTAGTGAACTCCCACAGTTTTTGTTCATCTGAGAAATTTACTATTTGCTCTTCTTTTCAGAAGGATAGCCTTGCAGGGTAGAGTATTCTTGGCTGGCAATCCTCGTCTTTCAGTATTTTGAATATATCATCCTATTCCTTTCTGGCTTTTAGGGTTTGTGATGAAAAGTCTGATGTTAGTCTGATTGTGGCTCCCTCATAGGTGATTTGATGCTTCTCTTTTGCAGCTTTTAAGATTCTCTCTTTGTCTTTGAGTGTAGCCAATTTGACTATAACATGTCTTGGAGAAGATCTTTTTGAGTTGAATATGTTTGGGGATCTGTGAGCTTCCTGAATCTGAAGATCTGTGTCTTTTCCTATACCTGGGAAGTTTTCTGCCACTATTTTGTTGACTATGTTTTCACTGCAATCTCCTTTTTCCTCCCATTCTGCAATACGCATGACTCAGATATTTGAGCACTTAAAGTTGTCTGATATCTCTCAGATTTTCTTCAATATTTTTAATTCTTTTTTCTTTTCTTTCTTTCTTTTTTTTTTTTTTTGTCTGCCTGTGGTATTTCATACAGCCTATCTTCAAGGTCAGAAGTTCTCTCTTCTGCTTCTGCAAGCCTGCTGGTTAAAGTCTCTCTTGTGTTTTTTATTTTATTGAATGAATTCTTCAGCTTGGCAAGCTCTGCTACATTCTTTTTCAGGACATTGATTTGCTTGTACATTTCTTCTTTCAGGCCCTGTATACTTTTTTCATTTCATCATGTTCTCTAGCTGAGTTTTCTTGTATCTCATTTAGTTTCCTTAGCATTATCACTCGAAATTCCTTGTCAGACACTTCAAGGGCTTCTTGTTCCATAGGATCTAGAGCTTGAGAGTTATTACCCTTTGGTGGTGTACTTTCTTGATTTTTTTGTATTTCTGGTGTCTTTCCTTTGATGCTTAGTAATTGTGGCAGGGGATTTCATGGTCCACTGGTTTGACACTATTGTCTGGCTATGATGCTGCTGGGGTTGCCAATTTGGTATGACTGCCCCAGTGTCTGCTGAGTTGGCCTCTAATGCTTTGGGTTTGTGGTTGCCTCAGGTTTTGGGCCTCTCCAGGGAGGTGCCTCTCTGGTCAGCATGCACTCGGCCAGGCTGGGGATGGAGTTGGGTGGAGGTGGTGAGGCCTACCTGCTGGGTCATGTGCCAGCACTGCAGGACACGTGGTCTCTGCAGATCTTCCACTTCTCCAACTGAATACGTCCCTGATCCATACGCACTCATCTGGGCTAGACATTCCCCCCACACCCGGGGCCTCGGTAAGGGCAGTGGCGAAAGACGATCTCTGCTCAAGTGTGGGTGTAGCCTCTCCAGCTCCCCAGGCAAAGAAGCAGTTTCCATAGGCCTCGTGCCCATCACAACAGGGACAGGAGCAGAGACTCTCCAGAGAGTCTCCAGAGCTCTGCCTCCAGCAGCGAACGAGTCCCTGCAGCCTGGCACCTGCACCTAGGCTTACTACTTGCGCCAGCCGTTTGTATTTGGAATGGTGAGTTCAAGCCCACCATGCACTGCAGCCAAACATAATTGTGATTAAAAAGAAATCTATGGAGTTTCAGAGTTCCTTTATACAGGGTGGGTGAATGTCTGGCTACACAAGACAAGCAGACAAAGAGGTCATCAAGATGCTTAAAGAGCACAGTTAACGTGCCTATGAAGGCAGAGTATGATATGTTCTCACCATTTATTACTGTCAATCTTTTGTAAAAGTTTGGCCTTCCTGAAGACTAATTTTATATATTTGGGGGCAGTTTCATTTAATAATTTGATCCTTAACCTATATTTTTTAATATTCCTATCTTTCTATGTATATTGAATGCCAGTAGTATCTGCATAATGATATTTTGCTGAAATTTTATTATATCATTTACTTCATCTTTAAAAATTATAGTTATTTCAGCAGATCCAAATATGTTACACAATTTTGTTAAAATTTTCAAACACTAGTTATATTTTCATGTTTTGTTACTTACAAGGTTAACAAATTAAAATGGGAAAGATTAAAGTAGACAGTCATCAAATTCAAAATATCAGAATCAACAGCCAAGTTGTATATTACCTTTATCACATTTGAAATCTCCCATTTCAAGCAGTGACATCAACTGATCTACTGAAAATAAAAAATTTACAATAACTATAACCTCCTTTTGTAGTCAGTACATTTACACTGCAATGTGTCTTATAGTGCCTCTTTATTTCACTGCTACTTTTCCCTTCTGTTTAATTATTTCTGAAAATTATCAGTCGAGACACTTGTTGCCACAGAGACACCAAGAGTGTATGAAATGGCTTATTGCTCACATAAGAAGGCTTCGAGGGAAAGAAGGGCAGGCCTCCCAGTGGTCTGAAAATGGCTTGAGTGACAACATAAAAACTGGTTTGGAGTTTTTATTCTGGTTCAGTTGCGGGGGGGGGGGAATAAGGGTTCTTGCCTGCCTGCAGGGGTTTGTCAGGGTTCAATCCCCTGCTGGTGCCAAAAAGGGAACACATGGTATTTCTTCTCATTTTCCTAGTTGTGGGGCAGAAGGGGAAGAGTAAAGCGTGAGGCTTAAAAACTGTCAGCAAATTTCAAAAAATAAGTTAGACTCTATTACAACTATACACCCACAAAAATGGCTAAAATACAACAGTGAAAGCACCAAATGCTGGCAAGGATGTGGATAAACTTGGTCACTCACATATGGCTAGTTGAAATATAAAATATTTATACAGCCACTTTAGGTAAGCACTAGAAGCTTTAAAAAAGAAAACAAACAAACTTTGAATGCAACTATTGTACGGTCCAGAAATTTTACTCTTAGTAACTAATCACAGAAAAAAGAAAACATATTCTTCCACAAGCCAGTACACAAGCACTTGTAGGAGCTATGTTCATAATGGCCCAATATTTAAAACAGTGCACGTAACCTTTGATGGGTGAATGTTAAACAAGTGGTGGCACATCCATACAATGGAATAGTACACAGAAATGAAAAGGAACAAACTATTGATACACAGAACAACTTGTGTAAATCCAAGGAATTATGCTGAGTGAAAAAATCTAATCCCAAAAGGTTACATACTGTATGATTGCATTTATATATATAATATTTTTCCAATGACAAAATTATACAAATTGAGAACAAAGCAGTGGTTGCCAGGATTTAAGTGGGGCTGGAGGAAGGAAGTAAAAAGAAAGATAATGTGACTATAAAGAGGAAAGATGAAGCATGGTTTTGATGAAAGCATTCTGTATTTTAATTGTCTCTATGTCAACATCCCAGTTGTGATATTGCACAACAGTTTTGTTAGATGTTTTCATTGGGAATATTGGGTAAAGGAAACATGTGATCTCAATGTACTATTTTATACAACTGCGTGGAAATAATCAATTACCTTAGAAAAAATGTCAAAGTCAAAATTGAAAAAAATACACAATAATAGAAATATATGGTAGGAGTTAGGATAGAGAGAAGCAAAACCTTATAGCAGTAGTCCAAATCATGGGAGAGGTGGTAGAATGATACTATTGTGGATTCTTACATCTCTGATGAAATGTTAATAAGTTAATTCGAGATACAGTATAAAACTCAAGGATAGTTATTTTAACATTGAAAACAACTACTCAAAATTAAGAAAAGTCATAGACAAGAGTCCAATAGAGGAAAAAAATGGAATGTCAAAAATCTTGAATCATCCAATGATGAGAAGAAGGAAGAAAGGAACAAGAATTTATGGGACTAATAGGAAATAAATAACAATTTTACTGACTTACCTCTAACTACACCAGTCCATACCTTAAATATAAATGGGCTAAATTCTTTATCAAAAGCAAGTAAAAACTTACAGAAGAGAAAATTTACGTTTAAGTATACATAAAATAGATACTTTAGGATAGATATGGCTATATCAATAACAGACAAAATAGATTTCTATGTAAAAAGGGTTACTATGGGGTATCTCCTAATGATTAAAGAATAAATGCATTGGTCATAGCAATGCAAAATGTGTATGCACCTAATAACATAGTTGCAAATTAAATGAAGAAAAAATAGAGAAAAGTTTTACAGGACAGTTTTAAATATGTAAAGATCTGTGTGAAAGGAATTTATTTGACACACCACAGACAAGAGTGAAAGGGCACCTAGGCACTTCTCCCAAGATCTCCAGATGTTGCCCACATCCTTGACAACCCAACAAAGTGTCCCTAAGCTCAACAAGGAATCACTAAGCACCCCAGTACCTAGACAATGGAGGCAATCACATGCAACTCCAAAATTGAACACAGAACAAGTATCCACACAAAGACTGTGCTACTGTGTCTAACCAGAACCAGCACTAAAACATCATAATCAATGGGCAACATACAACACATTGACAGGAGGAAATCTCCTCAAAGCCCATTGATAGTAAGAGAATAAGCAACAGCCCTACTAGATGACCAGACATCTGTGTAGAGATACTAGGAGTGCAAAAGAACAGGAGAATATAAAACCACAAAAGGAACATAATAATTCTCAAGTACCAGAACCCACAGAGCAGGAAATCCTTGAAAAGATTGAAAAGAAATTCTGAGCAACAATCTTAAGGAAACTCAGTGAGATAAAGGAAGTCGGTAAGAGACAGAACAAAATGAGAAAAACTATCCAGGATATGAAGTATTTTTTTTTCAAAGAGATTAACAAACATGCAAACAATGGGTGTTCCAGAAGGGAAAGAGAAAGGAAAAGACATTGAAAAATTACTCAATAAAATATTAGCAAAAAACTACTTCAGGCTTAGGGAGACACATGGACCTTTAGATCAGGAACCTTAAAGATTCCAAAGCAGATTCAATTCAAAAAATTGTCTGCAAGCTACATTATAGTCAAACTGACAAAAGACAAAGATGAAGAGAGAATCCAAAAAACAGCAAGAGAAAAGCATTAAGTCACCTATAAGGGAATCCCCATCAACTAAGGCAGGCTTCTCAGCAGAAACTCTACAAGCCAAAAAAGAATGTGATGATATATGCAAAGTAGTAAAAACAAACAAACAAACAAAAAACCCAGCCAGACAAGAATGTGATACTCAGTAAGGTAATCCTTCTGAAATGAATAAGATATACTGTACTTACCAAACAAACACTATGGGAATTCACAACCATACAACAAGACCTACAAGAAATCTTCAAGGGAGTCCTGCATCTGAAATCCAAAAAACAATACTTGCCACCATGAATATGTGAGAATGAACAAAAGTGACTGATAGAACAAAAATGCAAACAAAAAAGAGAAAGAAACTTTATCCTGCCACCTCAAAAAACCAGCAAACACTGAAAACAAACAATAAAGGAGGAGAGAGGGAAAAAAAGATATTTAAAACATCTCAACATAAATTGATAAATGGCCAAGAGTAAGATAATATATTTCAATAGCAACCCTAAGTGTAAATGGATTAAATATCTCACTCCAAAGACACAGAATGACTGAGTGGATCAAAAAGATAGACCCAAGTATATGTGGTCAAGAGACTCACTTCACCCATAAAGACACACACAGATTAATAGTGAAAGGATGGAAAAAGAAACACAAGGCAAACGGAAACCAAAAATGAGCAGGAGTAGCTCTTTATATTGAATAAAACAGACTTTAAACTGAAAACCATAAAAAGAGACAAAGAGGACCATTACAAAATAATAAAGGGATCTATCCAACAAGAAGACATAACAATCACAAATATATATACATCCAACACTGGAGAACCCAGATATATATAGCAAACACTATTAGACCTAAAGAGACAGACCACAATACAATAGTAGATGGGTATCTCAATACCCCTCTCAACACTGGATAGATTATCTAGGCAACAAATCAACAGAGAAAAACAGGATTTTAAAGTATACTTTACACTGATTGAACTTGGCAGATATCTACAGAACATTTCATCCTGCAACTACAGAATATACATTATTCTCAACAGAACATGGAACATTCTCCAGGGTAGACCACATGTTAGACCACTAATCAGATCTTAACGAATTTTTAAAAATTGAAATCATTTCAAGCATCTTTTCAGACCACCATGTATTAAAACAAGTAATCAAAATGAGCAAAACCATGCAAATACAGACAAATGAAACAACATGCTCCTGAGTGACCTATATGTCCAAGGAGAAATTAATCAGGAAATGAAAAAAATTCTTGAAGTTGTGGAAAATAAAGACACATCATACCAAAACCTGTGGGATACTTTTTGCAAAAGCAGTGCTAAGTGGGAAGTTTATTGCAATAAGTGTGTACATCAGAAGAAGAAAAAGACTTCAAATAAATGAACTAATAATACACCTCAGAGAATGAGAAAAACAAAAATAATAGAATCACAAAATTACAAGACTGAAGGAAAAATTTTAGATAAGAGCAGAACTAAAAGAAATACACACCCCAAAAGTGATACAAAAGATCAATGAAGCAAAAAGTTGCTTTTTGACAACGTAAGCAAAATAGACTAACCATTAGCTAGGCTACCAGAAAAAATATGAGAGATGATCTAAATAACAAAAACCAGAAATGAAAATGGAGAGCTTACAACCAATACAACAAAAAAGGAAGGAATTATTAGACACTATTCTAAACAACTATATACCAACAAATTTGAAAATGTGGAGTAAATCGATAAATATTTGAATTCTTGCAAACTACCAAGAGTGAACTGGGAAGAAATAGAAAATCTTAACAGACACATAACAAGCAATGAGATTGAAGCAGTAAGTAGCAGTCTCCTAACAATGAAATACTCAGGACCAGATCACTTTACTACAGAATTCTACCAAACCTTTTAAGAGGAATTAACACCCATCATTCTCAAACGGTTCCAAAAGATCAAAACAGAGGTCATTCCCCCAAACAATTCTATGAGGCCAGGATCACCTTGATAGCATAACCTGGCAAGGTACAAAAAAAAAAAAAGAAAACTACATGCCAATCGCTCTGATGAGTATAGACACAAAAATACAAAACAAAATATCAGCAAACAAAATTCAGTGACATGGCAAAACAAGTATACACCCTGATAAAGTTGGATTTATCCCAGGGATGTAACAATGATTCAACATATGCAAGTTAATAAATGTGATACACCACATCAACAAAATCAAGGACAAAAACATGATTATCTCAATAGATGCAGAAAACCTTTTGACAAAATTCAAGGTCTCTTCACTGTAAAGACTCTCAGCAAATTAGGAATACAAGCAAAGTATCTCAACACAATAAATGACATACATGACATACTCAACATCATTATCATCCTGAATGGGGAAACAGGAACAAGATAAGTATGACCACTCTCACCACTCTTGTTTAACATAGTACTGGGGTACTAGCCACAGCAATCAGGCAAGGGAAAGAAGTAAAAGGCAACAAGATCAGAAAAGATAAAGTCACACTGTCTCTGTTTGCAGATGACATGGTCTTACATATAGAAAAACTTACACTCCAAAAAAGCAAACAAACAAACAAAAAACTAAGCACTGATAAACAAATTCAGGAAAATTGCAGGATGAAAATTCAACACACAAAAATCATTAGTGTTTTTATACTCCAATAATGAACTATCAGTAAAAGAAATCAAGAAAGCAATCTCGTTTACATTAGTTGTTAAAAAAATAAAATACCTAGGAATCGATTTAACCAAAGAGGTGAAAGATCTCTATAAAAGGACGTACAAATCACTGCTGAAAGGAACTAAAGAGGATACAAAATGATGGAAAGACATTCCATTCCCATGGATTGGAAGAATTAACATTAGGGAAATGTCCACACTACCCAAAATGATATACAGATTAAATGCAATCCCCACCAAAATACGAATGACATTCTTCACAAAGGAAGAAAAAACAATTCTGATATTCATATGGAACAACAAAAGACCCAGAATAGAGAAAGCAATCCTGAGCAATAAATAAATAAACAAACACGAAGCAGGAGCCATTATGCTTCCTGGCTTTGAATTATATCATAAAGCAACTGTAACCCAAACAACATGGTACTAGCATAAAACCAGACACGTGGAGGAATGGAACAGAATAGAGAATGCAGAAGTCAACTTACATAGTTACAACCAACTGATCTTTGACAAATGTGTCACGATTATTCATTGGGGAAAAGACTGCCTCTTCAATAAATGCTACTTTGAAAACCAGACATCCGTATGTAGAAGAATGAAACTAGACCCATAATTCATGCCATATAGCAAAATCAACTCAAAATGGATCAAAGACGTAAGTATAAGACCTGAAACTATAAAACTCTTAAAAAGAAACGTAGGGGAAAGACTTCAGGAAGCAGGACTGTGCAAAGACTTTATGCATAAAGCCCCAAAAGCATAGGTAACAAAAGGGAAAATAAACAAATGGGATTATATAAAACTGAAAAGCTTCCATGCAGCAAAAGAAACAATCAACAGAGTGAAAAGACAGCCTACAGAATGGGAGAAAATATTTGCAAACCATGCATCCATCAAGAGACTAATGTCCAGAATATACAAGGAACTCAAACACCTTAACAGTCAATAAACAAGTAACTAATTAAAAACTGGGCAAAGGAGTAGAATAGGGATTTCTTAAAGGAAGGTATACAAATGCCCAACGGACACATGAAAAAATGCTCAACATCACTAAGCGAAGGGGAAATGAAAGTCAAAACCACACTGAGATACCATCTCACCCCATTTAGACTGGCCATTATCAAAAAGACTGAAAAGAGCAAATGCTGGAGAGGATGCAGAGAAAGGGGACCCCTGCTGCACTGTTGGTTAGACTGTAAATTAGTGCAGCCATAAAGGAAAACAGTATGGTTGTTCCTCAAACTACTATGGATAGAACTGCCATGTGATCCAGCAATTCTACTACTGGGCATGTACCCAAAGAAAGGGTAATCATCATGTTGAGAGGAAACCTGCACTCCCACGTTTATTGCAGTTCCATTTACAATAGCCAAGAGTTGGAACCAACCTAAATGTCCATCTATGGGAAATTAGGTAAAGAAAATGTGGTATATATACATAGTGGGATACTACTCTGTTGTAAAAAAGAATAAAATTCTTCCAGTTGCAGCAACATGGTTGAATTTACAGAAAATTATGTTAAGCGAAATAAGCCAGGTACAGAAAGAGTAATACCACATGCCCTCACTCCTAAGTGGGAGCTAAAAACAAACAAACGAACAAATAAATTGAAAAAGAAAGATAGAACAATCGCAATAATTTGTTGAACTTTCAAAAACAGAGATGAGAACTGAGGGTGCCAGGGATGGGAAAGGGAGAGGGAGAGGGAGAGGGTGGTTAACGAGAAATTGGTAAGAGGTCACAAGAAAGATTCATTGTGTAATGTTGAATATACTAATTATCCTGATTTGAGCATCATATATTGCACACGGGTTATTGATAGTCAATGCTATACCCCACAGATATGTACAATCAATCATGTTTCCATAAAAAATAGAATAAATAAATTCTATATCTGCCAAAACTATCCTTCAAAAATGAAGGAGAAATCAAAAGAGTTCTAGATAAACAAAAGCTAAGAGAGTTTGTTGTTAGCATACCTCTCCTATAAGAAATGTTAAATAGAGTCCTTCAGGCTGAAATAAAAGCTATATGAAATTGAAACTATATGAATAAAAGAAGAACACTAGTAAAAATTAACATGTTTCTGCATCATAAAATGCAAAAATATTGTTGTATTTTTGGCATGTAATGTCTTTTTTCTATGTGATTTAAAAGACAAATGCATAAGACAGTAATTATAAATCTATGTGAGAGGGTACACTATGTACATCACATTAACAAAACAAGGACAGAGGAATAGATATGCATGGGAGGAGAGTTTTTGTATACTATTGAAACTAAGTTAGCACTAACTCAAACTGGACTGTTATCAGTTTAAAAGCTTAATTGTAATCATCAAAGAAAATAACTAGAAAAGAAAAAGAAAAAGAACTGAAAAGGGAATCAAAATGGTATACTAATATAATCAATGACACAGAAAAAAGGAAGTAATCAGGGAATTAAGGAGCAAAACAGATATAAAGCAAACAAAAAATAAACTGCAAAATAGCAGAAGTAAGTCCTTCCTAATCATTAATTCCTTTAAATGTGAATGAATTAAATTATTCAATTAAAGGCTGTTTGAATTTAAAAGCATGATCCCTCTACATGCTTTTGTAAGAGATTCAGTTTAGATATAAAGACACAGAGAGGTTAAGAAGAAAAGGATAGAAAAGGATGTTCAATGTAAATAGCAACCAAAAAATACCTGAGGTGGCTATACTAATATATCACATAAAATAGATTTTAAGTCAAAATTTGTTAGAAGAGACAAAACAGGACAATATATATTGATAACAAGATCAATCCATATAGACATAAAACATGTATGAAACTAACAACAGAGTACAAAGTATATGAAACAAATTCTGACAGACATTACTTGGACACTTCAATACCCCATTTTCATTAATAGATAAAACCACTAGACAGGTGCTCTAAAGAAAAGGGAGGACTTTAACAATACGATACACCAACTGGAATTAACAAACATATATGGAAAACTACAACCAAAAAAAGCAGAAACTGCATTTTTCTGAAATCCACATAGAATCCTTCAGGATTGACCATATGTTAGGCCCACCACAAGTCTCAATAAATGTCTTAATAATTGAAAGTATATAATGTATCTTCTCTGACCATAATGGAATGAAACTAGGTATCAGTAGCAGAAGAAAAAAAGAAAAAGATTACAAATATGTGTTAATTGACCAAAACATTTTTAAACATCCTTAACAAACTAGAAAAAGAAGAGGAAACTAAATCCTAAGGTAGCAGAAGAAAAAAGATAATAAAGACTAGAGCAGAGATAAGCCAGAGAATAGAAAACCTCTGGAGAAAATAAACAAATAGTTGTTTGAAAGAGGAAAAAAACTAATGAAGCATTAACCGATTTTTTTTTTTAAAGACTGGTTAAGAAAAAGAAAGAGAGAGAACTCAATTACTAAAATGGTGAATAAAATTGGGGACATTATAATTTACCATACAAAACCAAAAAGAATGATAAAAGAATACTATGAACCATTGTGTGCCAGCAAAGTAGATAACCTAGATGAAATGGACAGATTCGTAGAGACACAATGTACCAAACTGATTTAAGAAGAAATAGAAAATCTTAATAGACCGATGACAACTAAAGAGATTGAATCAGTAATGGAGAACTTCAAACAAGGAAAATACCAGGACCAGAATACTTTACTGGCGAATTTTACTAAACATTTAAAGAGAAACTTACTATCAATAGTTCCCATACTCTCAAAAAATTAGAAGACAGAATACCACCTGACATATTCTATGAGGTCAGCATTACCTGATGTCAAGACCAGACAAAAATATCACAAGAATATGAAAGTACACACCAATATCCTTTAAGAATATAGATGCAAAAATCCTCATCAAAATATTAATGCAGCAAGGATGGTTTGGTATGTGAAAATCCATCAGTGTAGTAAACCACACATAAGTGGAATCAAAGAAAAATCTACATGAGCATCTAAATTGATGCTTTAAAAGAATTTGACAAAATCCCACACCCTTGAATGATAAAAAACACTCAGTAAACTATAAATAGAGAAGAACATTCTCAACATGAGTAAAGACATTTATGAAAAACACATTGGTAACGTTATTCTAAACAGTGAAAGACTGAAATCTTTCTCCCTAAAGTTAGGCATGAGACAAGGATGTCATTTTTGTCACTTCTATTCAACATTGAACTAGAAGGTCTAGCCAGAGCACTTAATCAAGAAAATAAATAAAACAAATAAAAATTGGAAAGGAAGAAATAAAACTATATTTTCAAATGACTTGATCTTATGCAAAGACCTTGTACAAAATATTAAAGACTGACACATTTTTTAGAAAACAGAACTAATAAATGAATCCAGGAAAGTTGCAGGATACAGGATAAACACACAAAATTAAACTGATATTTCTATATACTTGCAAAGAAGAATGGGAAAAGAAAATTAAGCATCCTGAATTTGCAAAGGCATTAACAAATAGCAATAACTTTAAGCAAGGAGCTGAAAGATTTATACATCAAAAACTAGAAAACATTGCTGTAATGAAAGAAAACCTGAGCCAATAGAAAGATATCCTATGTTCATGGATTGCAATACCTAATATTATAAAGATATCAGTACTCCCCAAAGCAATCTACAAGTTCAATTTAATTCCCACCAAAATCCAAATAGATGTTTTTGTTTTTTTTTTTTTTGCACAAATGGACATGCTGAACCTAAAATTCCTGTAGAATTGCAAGGGGCTTTTAATTGCCACAACAGCTTTGAAAAGAAAAAAGGTGAAAGACTTATACTTCCCAATTTCAAAACCTTCTTTGAAGCTACAATTATTAAAACCAAATGGTATTCTGTAAGACTAAACATACAGATAAATAAAATAGAATTGATAGTTGAGAAGTAAACCCATACATCCATAGCCAATTGATTTTTTACTCTGGTACCAAGACCATTCAATGGGGAAAGGACAGTGTCCACTTTGGGACAATAGGATATCCACATGCAAAAGAGTGAGCATGGGCCCTTTTTTCATATCTTACAAAAATTTAACTCAAACTGGATCAAAAAAACCAAATTTAAGTGTTATGGAACTCTTAGAAGAATCACAAGGCAAATCTTCACATCCTTGCATTTCAAAATGGTTTGTTAATATGACAACAAAAGCACAAATAACAAAATTAAAAACAGATAAGTTGAAGTTCACAATATTATCCAGCATCTGTAATAAACCACTGCAACTCAACAACAAAAAAACTAACAAGCTAGTTTTAAAATGGACAAAGAATGTGAATAAACATTTCTCCAAAGAAGGTACACAGGGCCGAGCCCATGGCACACTCGGGAGAGTGCGGCGCTGGGAGCGCAGTGATGCTCCCGCCGCAGGTTCGGATCCTATATAGGAATGGCCAGTGCACTCACTGGCTGAGTGCCCATCACGAAAAAGACAAAAAAAAAAAAAAAAAAAGAACAAAGAAGGTACACATACGGTCGACAGGAACATGAAAAGGCATTTTTTTCATTAGTCATTAGGGAAACGCAAATCAAAACTACAATTAGCTATTACTTCTCACACACTAGAATTGCCATAATCAGAAAGACAAAAAATAATAGCAAGTATGTGGAGACACTGGAACCCTCATATATTGCTGATGGGAATGTAAAACAGTTTAGCCCCTGTGGAAAACAGTTTAGTGGTTCCTCAATAAGTTAAACATAGAGCTACTCTATGAGCCAAGAATTTTACTCCTAGGTTTATACTTAAAAGAATGGAAAACAGGTGTATAAAGAAAAACATCTACACAAATGTTCAGAGCAGTCCTAGGAACAATAGCCAAACTGTGGAAACAACCTAAGTGCCTACCAACGGGAGAGTGGGTAAAGAAAATGTATTACATTCATACCATGAAATAAAGTGCTGAAACATGCCGCAACAAATAAACCTTGCAAACATTATGCTAAATACGAGAAGGCAGACTCAAAAGGACCATATTGTATGACTCCATCTATATTAAATATACAGGATTAGAAAATACACATAGACAAAGAGCCGATTCGTGGATTCAGAGAGGGGAGAATGGGTGTGGAGTTTTAACTTGGGGTAATAATATGTTCTGAAACTCGATAGTGGTGATGGTCACTTAACATGAAATTCCACTGGACGGTAGACTTTAAAATGGCTAAACTGTTGAAATTTATGTTATGTGTCTTTAACCACAATTTTTTAAATTAAAGGAAAAAGGGAATTTAATTTAATGTAGTGACAAACTGTCACTCTTGAGAATGTTTCAACACTTAAAATGGAAGCCACAGGAGAACATAATCATGTACTTGATGTGCCCAAGGACAGTAACTCCTGTGTTTGGAAAGATACAAATAAGAATGCCATGGAGAAGTCAAAGTATAATGAAGATATTTTTGAAGCTACAGGCTGCTTTTGGTTGAGATGGCTGAACGGACATTCCACAGCATCCTCTCTCCCACAAATCAACCAATTTACAGCTATTAAAAGGCAAGGACAGCCAAGCGGGGGCCACCAGAGCTCCATGGAAGAGGAGAGACCAATGGCATTCATGAAGGCAGGAGAAGCCACAATGACAGAAAGAAAGGATCACTCCCACCATTGTGAGCCCCGGCAGCCTCGAGTCCAGCCCTGGTGAGCACCCGGAGCAGGTGGCAAAAGCTGCAGCTGTGCCATTCATATGAAGTTGCTTGGAGGCGGCAGGGGAGAGGAGGGCCTTGGGGGTCCCTAGGCCTGCAAGACAACTAACGGGGTTCCCGTGGACCCACATAGGAGTGTGGAGCCACAACGACTGGAAAAGGGGGACACTCAGAGGCCAGTGCGTCATCACAAGGGACTGGTGCACACCTGTCCCATGAAAAGTGTTTAGCGGGCAGGCAGTGGGGGAGACAGACTCACTGGGGGAACAGTGGGTCACAGCATGTCAAGCTGATCTGCCCCAGTCAGTGCAGGACCACTTAGTGGAAACTGGTCAGGAATACAGACGTGCAGGGGGTGCAATTTGCTGAAAAGATTCAGGTCCAGGCCAGAGTTTCCACACAACCCAGGTGTACCAGACCTCACAAGACCTAGAAATACATACAATGTCAACACTTAAAACCTGAGCTGCACAAAAAGCCTTCCCCAGAGAATGAGCAGGAAAGCAGCAATTTAGCTTTAGAAGTAAGCAGAGTACAGCAAATTATTTCCAGTGCAGAGAAAGTGGTGGAACAGTGAATAATCCAAAACAGAATTGAAAGAAAAGACAAAATACTCACAGATTGGAGACAATGTTTGACATTAACTAGAAAAGGTCTATCACCACCGAAGAACACCTATAAAACCTAGAAGGACAGGAAGACCCTGGGGCTCCCCAGCCAGGGAGGAGGAAGCGCCCTGGGCCTCAGCCAAGCCCCCCCAGTGACCACAGCCACCCCAGCAATGACTACCAGGCTACAGCCAGAAGCACCCTTGGCTCCTGAGCTGCAGTGGTGGGGCACCAAGGGCCTCAGCCACACCCCCCAACATCCATGTCCTGCCCAGCAACAACCACTGAGCCACCTGGAAAGACCCTGGGCTCCTGAGCAGGGGTGGTGGGGTGCCAAGGACATCAGCCACACTCCCCTGACATCTGCATGCAGCCCAGAAATGAGCCACTGCTGGAAGCCCCTGGTCTCCCTTACTTGAATGATCGGATGCCAGGGCCCTGACCACACCCCCCCTCTCTCCACCTCCCCCAACTGCTCCGCAACATCTCAGAATGTAAAAAAACACAATAAATAATTTAAAAACAAATAATATGACAAAAATAAATAAAAATAAAAATGGAAAACAAGCTACTCGTTCTATTAAGATATCATCACCCCTCCACCCAATTCTTGAATAGCTTGGTAGGTATCAGTACCTTGCCTATAATTTGATGTAATTAAGACAGTCTAGCTCAGAACCAAGTTAAGCATAATCATTATGTTAGAACCCTTTGTCATTCTCAATTAAGTTGATAGACTTTTAATTTAATTTTATTTTTTTTTGTTTTTTTGCCATGTGTTGCTTGGTTTTTATTGTTCTCTGAGTCCTTTCCACTTTGGCCTCTGGTTTTCTTTTCCATTTGATTTTTTAAAAATAAACTTTTTAAAGAACAACAACAAAAAAATGATATTTACACTCACCCATACACACACACACACACACACACACACACAAACTCACTCTAGTCAGCACAAAATAAAATTCTAAGGAATTATTTTCAGACAGAAGAAAAAGCACAATGTCTTAAGTTGCATCCTTAATAAGCAGCCCCTACAATGAGGTTGTCAAAAATTTTCCACAAGCAAACTCTAGACCCAGGGAAAATTATAGTGAACTTGATCAGATAATGAAAGTATGAGTCACTGGTTCCACATTTAAGCAGGTTTCTGTAAGAGTTAAAAATAGTGAAAAGTCCACAACTCACTGTACTACATGAGTATAACTTTTAACTAAAACTCAAAAATGAGAGTCAAAAGAGGAAGAGTCATAACCATATTATTCATGAAGATATAATTTTTAACAAAATATGGATTAATTCAACAATTTTTAAAAATAATAACCTCCACGAATGAGTTATGCCTATCCAAAGAAAACAGCTTTACCTTAATATTAAGAATTTTGTCAATAAAATCAGCTATATTCAGACATTTAAAAACTATGAGTATATTAATATCTGTATCAAAATTTCTTGATAATATTAAAAATCTATTCAAATTTAAACAACTTGTAGAAAACTAAGAATAAGTAGCACATGCTTAAGTAGGAAAATTCATCATAAATGACAAGGAAAATCGCATCAGTCTGGTTAAGGCACATAAAATGGATCCAAGAGGCCTCCTCAGCTTGAGCTGCAGGCACGTCTTAGGTATGAACACTGAACTTTTGCTGAACTTTTGCACTCAGCCACATAACCTGTGCATTTTGACAAGCTTCTGCCAATCACAGGGTGCGAACTGATCACACCACAACCAAATAAGGCAGACGCTGAGCTGTCACCCATCAGGTTGTTTGTGTCTGTCACTCCCTGTGCTCAATGTCATGAGGTAGAATATCCTAAAGTATTTTTGTCTCATTGCTGCCACTTCTAGAGTCATGTACTGAGCTCTCAGATAAACTTTCTTTATATCTCAACCACGTGGTCATTTACTTTGGTTGACGTAACCCCTTGGCCCATAATTATCCCACACACTGGTTAAACACTGTGTGCTCTCACTTTGTTCATGGGGAAAGGACAGGATGACTATTTCCACTGCGTCCACAAGTGCTGATCCACAAAACAGGGCAGGAAAAATGACTAGTGCAAGTTTCAAAAAGAAAAATAATACACCTTTCCCATAAGATGATATTTTATATGTATAAACTCTAAGAAATCTAGAGTTTAAAATTTGGAGCCAAGAGTTTTATAAGGTAAATGAATAAAGATATCAAAATACAATAATTATTTGTATTTAAATATATAAAATCAAACTTTATTTCTATAAAGTAAAGTTAAAGTTAAGATACTTTTTAAATAGTGAAAATATCAAGTAACTCTACATAAAAGCAAAAGAGGTGAGAGGGCAATAAAAGCAAAGGTATATAGATTTGTTAAGGAATATAAAACCCCAAAATAAATGCAGAGATACACCATGTTTATGAACTCAATGCTTCAATATACTAATGTCAATTTTTCTAAAATTATGTGTATAGATTCCATAGAATCCAAACTGAATTCCCAAAGTGATTTTTTCCAACTTTAAAATAACCACAACATACATACTGTCAGGAATAATAAAAACCAATTTTCAAAAGAAGGAAAAAATGTAATTAATTGTTCTAGGGGGTATCAAGCCTTCATGAAGATAAATCATTAAGATAGAATGGTTTCGGTGCCAGGAGGAAAAAATACACCTGGAAACAAATTATCTAAACAAATTAGTTTAGAAAATCAGCCCACAAATATTTATGCTCCTGGTGTGTGATGGAAGAAGTAAAAAGAGAAGAGAGAAAGGAAGAGTCATTTGTGAAAATGGTGTTGGCTTCTGTGAGTTTTCTAAATTTTCTTTTGTTATTGTGGTTAGAGAACATATTTTCTATAATCTTTCTCTTTAAATTAGAAAAAAGAAAACTTTAAATAAACAAAAATAGTTCACGGAAACATTTCCTCTATCTTTTATTTTTCCACAAACTTGTTAAAGTGCAGTTGTGTTTATTCTATTTTTTTGATATTTTATGTAATTTATGCTCTAAACTTAGATAGTTAATTTCTGTCCTTAATTTCTTCTTATTAAGTGGACTTGTTCATTTGCTTATAAATTAATTTGCCTTTGAAAAGTTTATTTATGTTCCTCCGATGAAATTAATTTGCCATTTGTATGTTTTGGAAGACTTTGGAGAGCTATACTAATAAGTGTAGAGATTACAAAATGCAATACATAAATTTTAATAAGTTTTACATCTCCAGTTTTTGTGAAAATTTGAAGCCCTTTCTACAGAGTATCTTGTTATTTATCTGTTATTCAGTTTATGTATTTGTTATTTGAAAAAATAAATGTGCATCTCCTTGTTAAATTCTTTTACAAATCTGAACATGGTGTTGGATTCCTTCCAAAAATTACTTTAGATATTATTGGTATAATGCACTGAAGACTAAATTGTGAAAAAATATCTAAAACACATTTTTGAACTAAAATAGAGGATATCTTCAAGACTGCAGGCCAGGTGAATTTTTCTTCAAAAAATTTAAAGCACAGATATACATAAAATATTAATAAACTTAACCACATTAAAATTAAGAACATAGACTGGAATAACAAGCCCTGTGAAGGAGAGAGCCATTTACCACAAACATAACTGCAAAATTCTTGTATGCAGAAGGTATTAGGAACCCTACAAAATAAACACAGGAAAGACACACCAGTTGAAATGTAGGTCGAAAAATTAAGTTCTTTCCAATGGAAATTATTTGAAAAGATTCCAAACTCATAAGCAAGCATAAGAATGGTAATTAAATTGAGAGAGAGAGAGAGAGAGAGAGAGAGAGAGAGATGTAATTTAATTTACTTTAATTTAATTTAATACAGACACCAGATTGGCAAAACTGAAAAAGCTAACAGGAGCAAGTTTGCAAGAAGACGTGCAGCACAGGCCTAGCAGTGGCCACATTCATTGGTTAAATCGCTCTGGAAAACACTCTGGAGATACATAGTCCTTCTGCTTCTAGACAGACACGTGAATGATCCCGTGCAGTTTGGCACCAGTAACCACATATAAGAATAATCACAGAATTGTATGCAGCATGCCAAACTAGAAACAACACTACTATCAACCGACAATAGAAATGATAAATAATATGTGTCATGTTCATACAACGGGTTATTATAACACAATTAAAGTAACCAAAGTAGAATGACCTGAAACAACACTGATGCAAAAGACACAGGAGAACACCTGTGAAATAATCCATGTTTGTAAAGTTCAAGGAGGCCAAAAGAAAATATAAATTTTAGAGTTCACATGAAAGGGACTAAGCTGTTTTGAGAAAAGCAAAGAAAATGTTTAGAAATAAACCTGGGTGGAGGTGTTTACATGGAGGGACTGGAAAGGTGTCCAACTTGGAAGGAGCAGCTGAGGTTTCTGATGCATGAACATGTTCTATTTTTGACTTGAGTAATGTTTAAAAACTATTTAATTAATAATGACTCATTATATAACACATTTATTATGTACATTAGTGCTGTGGCTCACATTAAAAAGTCCAAAACCTTAAGAACTAAACAGGAAAGATAATAAAACCCAAATAATCAGCTTCCACAGTGAATGTTTACAAACAATAAAGTGAGATGACAATAAAAGACAAACTAAGAAAAACTCACAGGGACATTAAATAGGATCGTGAATTTAGTTAAGACACATAATATTAAAATACTCCAAATATGAGAAAAAGTTAAAAAGAGAATAGATATTCTATGGAGTATGAAACTAAATTACACAAAGTTGACATTTTAAAACAATGAGAGAAAATGCTAAGACCTCGTAGAATGGAGTTTAAAAGAAAGAAAGGAAATTGAGGGGAAAGAAAGCAAAAAGACAACAAATATGCTTCTTAAAATACAGTGCGGTAGGAGAGATGCTGGAGACAGCAGGAATAGTGTAATTAGTAGCATAAAGAAAGTGATTAAGCTGCAGAAGCAGAAAAATGGAAGAATGGACAAAATGAGTTAAAATATTAATTGGTAGGAAAGATTAGATGTATACCTAAAAAAACCCAAAACCATAAGGTATTAAAATGGTGCACTAAGAAAGACTGCATAAAACGTGAACAGAAAATAGAACCAAAACGAGAGGCAAGGGATAGAAACACAGCACCGAGTGTCAAGAAAAGCACTTAAAGTATGAAGGACCAAGAGAGAAAGAAAAAGGACAAAGAATAGGACATGTAAGCAATAGGTCATGTAGTCAATGCATGATAGAGTTTAATCAATAATCAAGTATATGTGCATAAAATAATAATCTAAAAACAAAATAACCTTAATAAAATGTGAGAAGGAATCTTTTAATAAAACAATGAGAATTAAAGAAAAACATAGAAGTGGCCCGGAAAGCAAAGAGAGAAATTAAAAAGGAGAAAAGAAGAATGAAATACACGGAAATTAACCAGTAAAATAGAAGAACGATAAACAGAAAGACATTTTAAAGTTGCTATAGTAACACCAAAACGTGACGGTCCCATGAAAATGTAGCATGAAGAAAAACCCTGAAATACGGATGGAAGATGAAATACAGACGCAGGAGATGAAAGAATGAGTTTAGGTTTGGAAAGACGAGCATAAAAAGAGCAGCTGCAATTCTGAAGAAGACACGACGTCTCCTGTGTCGCCCAGAGACCCCAGTCACAGCAGCGCCCTTACCGAAGTCAGCCTCGGTGGCCTCGGTCCAGGAGGAAATTCTCGCGGCTGTGTGGAAAAGCGATGGCAGCGCGTCAGGTTATGGGGAAGGGGCTGTGTGACTTCATCTCCCACTGGGCACCCACTGCTTTGTCATCCAGAGTGAAGATGACCTTCTGTACAGTGACTCAGCCTGGCGTGTCCACAGGGGCCAAAACTGCCCCCCTGATGCCGTGTGTCTCCTGCTGGAGTCATTAGGACCGTCAATTACAAGTGCGGGATTTTCTTCTGAGAATACAGGTGGTTCTTGAGTTGAACTAGGTGGTAAATATTCCCCACGGTTCTAGAATAATGACAGGAAGCTAATCAAAAGTTTACTCCTCTCAACTGACAGAACTTAGTCCGACATTCAGCACCACATTGCTCACAGGGAAGCGTCTCTGCGGCTGGAGCAACGACTTTCCAGAGTTGGATTTTGCCTTGGGCTGAATGTCCCCCCAAAGCTCAAGTCTCACTGTAACTGTCGAGGGTGGGAAAATCCTGCTACGGTCATTGAAAGGTGGGGCCTTGAAGAGGTGGTTAGATTGCAGGACCAGGCCACCAGGACTGGATCAACAGTGGTGGTCAGGGGCGTGACTCTGCAGGCTTTAAAGAAGAGCACATGGGAAGTTCCCTCTCCCTGCTCTGCCATTTCCTGAGAGCCCTGGGTCACTGTTGTCACCACCAAGAACGTCACCAAATATGTTTCCTTGACCTTGGGCTTCCCAGCATTCAAAACTGTAAGGAATGAGTTTTGTTTTCTTATAAATCACCCAGTTACACGTATTTTGTTACAAGCAACAGAAATGGACTAACACAGATTTCAAGTTTCTGAAATTTTGATATTAAAAATATGCAAATTGCTTTCTTCATCTTGCTCAATAACCATATCTGGGTTTTTATTTGAATTCCCTATGCATGTTCAATGATATAACCTACATAACTTTAAATGCATAAAAGATTTCCATTTTTCATTTAAACTTTTATTTTGAAATACTCAAATATTCATAGGAAGTTGTAAAGATAGTACAGAGAGGTTCTGTTAGCCCTTTGCCCAGTTTCCCCAAGCGTTGCATCCTTTATAAT
This sequence comes from Cynocephalus volans, assembly GCF_027409185.1. Classification (NCBI taxonomy): domain Eukaryota; kingdom Metazoa; phylum Chordata; class Mammalia; order Dermoptera; family Cynocephalidae; genus Cynocephalus; species Cynocephalus volans. The sequence goes on along the minus strand of NC_084474.1, from coordinate 98,007,136 downwards.
TGTAATACAATATCAGAACAAGATTTTGACATTGGCACAAAGTGTATAAATAGTTTTATGTCATTTTATCACATGCAGATTCATGTAACCACCTCCTTCATCAAGACACAAAGCTATTCCATCAACGCAAAAATGTCCCTCTTGCTACCCCTTTGTAATCACCCCTGACCACCACAAATCTATTTTCCATCACTATAATTTTATTTCAAGAATGTTATGTAAATATTATCATATAATCATACAGCATATAACCTTTTGGGATTAGCTTTTATCACTCAGCATAATTCTCTAGATCCATCCAAGATGTTGCAAGTATCAACGTTCAATTCTATTTTTGCTAAGATTCCAAGTATGGATGGGCCTCGGTTGGCATAAAATTCTCCTCCCGAGGAACTCTGTGGTTCTTCTACAGTTTTAACTATTATCAATAAAGCTGCTATGAAAAACTCTGTGCAGATTTTAGTGTAAACATAAGTTTTTATTTCCCTGGAATAGATGCCCAGGAAGGCAAGTTGGCGGATTGTATAATAAGGGTATGTTTAATTTTTCAAGAAACTACCAAACTCTCTTCCAGAGTGCAATGTACCATTTTACATTTCCACCAGCAGTGTTTGGAGAGCCGGTTTCTCCACAGTCTCCCCAATATTTAGTATTGTGATTATCCTTCATTTCAGGTGTTTTAGTACCTGTGTCGTGATGCCTCATCACAGTCTTGCATTTAAAGGCGAGTGATGTTGGATGTCTATTCGAGTGCATGTTCTTCATCTACAAACCCGCTTCAGTGAAATATCTCTTTGTGTCTGTTCTATAATTGAAATTTTTTCCAGTTTGTTTGTTTGTTTTTTAATGTTGAGTTTTGAGAGCTCTCTATGTTCTACATATGACTCCTTTGTCAGATACATACTTTGCGATTTGCAAATATTCTCCACCAGGGTGTAGCTTGTCTTTCCATCCTTTTAACAGATTCTTTCACAGGGCAAAGCATTTTAATTTGGATCAAATCCAGTTTATCGGGTTGTGCTTTTGGTGATATGTTTTAGACCTCTTTGTCAAGACCTCGGTTTCAAAGAATTTCTCCTATTTATTTTCCACAAGTTTCATAGTATAAAATTATGCAACGTTATCCATTTTGTGTTAACTTTCATATAGTGTGTGAGGTTTCAGCAGGTGTTTTCCCCCATAGATATCCACAGCTCCTGCACCATTTGTGGCGAAGAATATCCTTCCTCCATTGAGTTGCTTTTACATCTTTGTAAAGTTTCAGTTGAGCATATTTGTGCATCTACACGTATTCCTGATTGTTCTATTCTGTTCCATTGATCTGCATTTATCACTTCAATACTGTGCAACCTCGATTACTGTATCTACGTAACACAGTCTTAAAATTGGGCAGATTGAACTTCCCACTTTACATTCATTTTTTAATTTCTTTGTCTGTTATAGTTCTTTGGCCTCCACATGTATATTTTAGAATAATATTGTGTGTATGTACAAAAACTTGCTGAGATTTTAATAGGAATTTGTTAAATACTTATATAATTTTGGGCAGAATTGACATGTTTATGTGTGATGACTACAATCCACAAACACTGTGTGTCTCTTCATTCATTTAGATCTTTCTTGATATCTTTCCTCAGCATTCTGTGGTTTTCAGCAGACAAGTCCTGTAAAGATTTTATTAGATTTACACCTGAGTGTTTAATTTTGGGGGGGATTTGAAATGATATTGTAGTTGTAAGTTTGGTTTCTATGTATCCATGCTGGCACATAGAAATACAATATTTTTCTTCCTGTGTTGATCTTGCATCCTGCAAACTTCCTAAACTCAGTTATTAGCAGGGGGTTGTTTTTAGTCAATTCCTTGAAATTGGTATGTAGACAATTATGTCATCTGCAAATAGGGACAGATTTATTTCTTCCTTTCCCATCTACATGCCTTTATTTTCTTCTTTTGCATTCTTGCACTGGCTAAAATCTGCAGCACTGTGTTGAATAAGAGTGAAAATAGAAACATCTTACCTTGTTCAAGATCTTCAGGGGAAAGCACTTGGACTTTCACAATCAAATATGATTGATGTGAGCTGTAGGTTTTTTATAGCTGTTTTTATAAGAAATAAATAAAACAATTATAGTTCTCATTTCTGAAATTGCGGCATGGTCATCACTGGTATCTGTAACTGTCTTTTTCACTCCCCATCTCATATTCCCTCAGCAAGTACCTCAGCTGGTTGTGGAACTTGTCCTGAAGGATCTGGACAAGTGGTTGTCCTGCCTGAATTGATGGTGTAGTTTTCCATTGATTTCAATCACTGACAAGGTGGTACTAAGAGATGCCCAAGGGATCACCTGCATTTCAGACCTACATTCCTTGTCTCCATTGTGGAGCAGCAGCCCGATACCCCCTGGTAATCTGGGTCAATGACTCCAGTCTGTACAATAACTCACTTTTTCCCCTTCGTGATTCAGAAGCATAAGAAGCCCAAAGTGGCCATGTTGCAGTTTCAACTTCCAGTTTCAGCAATAGAATTATTGTTTGGTCTCTTGGTGGAAGCATTCCTCCCTTTCAAACTATGATCTGTGGATTAGCAGAGCATGAGGTTGAAGGCATAGGAAGGAAAACTTTTTGCTAGAGGGTCACTAGATGTAATAGACAGTGGTGCCTCTCTCTTTTCCACCCCTTGATTCCTGGACCGATGAAGTCTGGATATGGAAGAAACAGTGTCATATATAGAAACTGTTTGAGAACATATACAACCTCCTGGAGAACATTGTACACCCCTACCAGGTATTTCCAACTACTTTACTCTGTAATTGAGTTTTTGGAAGGATAGTGCACCATTCTATCAAGCCACCGTTTTCAGGGTTATAAAGAAAGTGATAAAACCAGTGAATTCCATGAGCATATCTCTACTGCTGCACTTCACTGCTTGAAGTGAGTTCCTTGATCAGAAATAACGCTGTCTGGAATACCATGATGTGGGTAAGGCATTCTGTAAGTCCACTGGTGGTAGTTGGGATTCATCAAATCAGGGAAGATGAATACAAACCATGTATGGTCTGTTCCACGATGGAAGGAGTCCAACATAAGCAATCTACCAGCAGGTCACTGACTGATCACTCCGGGGAATGGTACCATATCAGGGACTCAGTGTGGTCTCTGCTTCTGGTAGACTGGGCACTCAGTGGTGGCCATGGGCAGGTTGGCCTCGCAAGTGAAAGTCCATGTGGCTGAGCCCACGTGCAGCCTTCCTGCCTGCCCCTAGTGCCACATGTTCTCATATGCTGGTTGGACAATGACAGGAATGGCTGGGAAAAGAGGCTGACTGGTACCCAGAGAATGGGTTATCCTACCCGTGCTATTTCTAAGCTCCTCTGCTGAGGTCACCCTTTGGTGACACAACTACCTTCATGCTTTTTTTCCCATTCAGAGAGCGCTATCCATATACCTCTTCGCAGGATTTTCTTGTCACCATCTGGACATACTTTATTCACAGTCCATACATCGGTTCAGTCATCTCCCCTTATCCACAGTCTCACTTTCCATGGTTTCAGTAACCCACGGTAAACCACGGTCTGAAAATATTAAATAGAAAATTACAGTAATAAGCAATTCATAAGTTTCAAATTATCAATTATTATTAATTTTAAATTATTAAAAGCACAAGAGTAATGATGCTGGCACTTTACAGTCCTTCTATTTTATTGTTGTTGTTGTTAGTATCTTACCATGTCTAATTTGTAAATTAAATGTTTTCATAGCTATATACCTACAGGAAAAAGCATAGTATATGTTAGGTCTGGTACAAAACGTGGTTTTAGCATCCACTGGAAGTGGCAATGTCTCCTTTCAAGAAAAATGAAAAACCAGGTGCCCTGCACCAAGTTCTGCCTACTCAGAGGATTTACTTTAACCACTGCCCTTTACTGATGTCCCAAAAAGGAGCCGTAGAGCTGTAGCTGTCCACTTTTCAGTAGTGCTTATATATTGCACAAACATATGTGTGAGCCAGGCCTCACAGTTCTCTTCTCTGGACAGCTGATCATCGGGAACTCCACATGAGACCACAGGTGCGGGCTGGGAAAGAAAAAGTTATGCTACAGAAGTGGGGTAGTCAGCATTTGAGACACACCCTCCTATAAACTACTAGTGCCTTCGGGGCCTTTTCAAGCTTAGTCTTGTATGTACCCCTTCTATACGACAATGTAATGCTGCTCTGCACACCAAAATTTATGGCTTGATGGTGCAGACAATACCCACTTTGAGATGAGCAGTTCAGATAGCATGGTAAATTGGTGGCCAATGGTTAAGAATGCAGTCTCTACCAAGTCCCAGTAGCAGGCCAAGAAAAAGAGAGAGCAGTTATCCACAGAGGATGGCTGTGCTTTCCTCCAAAATCCTTAGTCTGTGCCGCAATTCACCTGTTATAGTCTCCCAAGCCCGCCAGCCACAGAACCACTGTGTGGTTTCCACCACCCACCAGCCACCCGAGACATATTGTAATCAAACTGGCAAAAGTCTAAGACAATGAGAGGATCCTAAAAAGAGCAAGTGGAAAGCATCAAGTCACCTGTAAAGGAGTCCCCATCAGACTAACAGCAGACTTCTTAACAGAAACCCTACAGGCCAAAAAAGAATGGGACGATATATTCAAAGTACTAAAGGAAAAAAACTGCCAGCCAAGAATACTGTACCGAGTAAGGCTACCTGTCAGAAACGAATGAGAAATAGTGTGTTTCCCAGACAAATAAAAACTGCAAAATTTAACCACCACACAACCAGCTCTACAAGAAATCCTTAAGGGAGTTCTGCATCTGGAATCTGAAAAAACAATAATCGCCACCATGAATACATGAGAAAGAACAAAATCTGTTGGTAGAGCAGATATGCAAATGAGAAAGAGAAAGAAACTAACTATATCCTACCACCTAAAAAAACCAAAGAACTCCAAAGACAAACAATAAAAGGAAAAGAAAGGAACAAAAGATATTTAAAACAATCTCCACAAAATCAAGAAATGCCAAAAATAGGACAATGTCTTTCAATAACAACCCTAAATGTAAATGGATTGAATTCCCCACTCAAAAAGCATAGAATGGATGGGTGGATTAAAAACCTAGACTGAACCGTGTGCTGCCTACAGGAAACTCACCTCACCTGTAAATGCTCACACAGACTAATAATGAAGGGATGGAAAAATATATTCTACACAAAAGAAAACCGAAAATGTGCCAGAATAACTATTCTTATCATCAGATAAATGAACTTAAAACCAAAAGCTATAGAAAGAGAAAAAAAGGTCATTGATCCCTCTGTCCTTATGTCATGCCACTCTATCTCAGATAATTTTTTTCTTTCTCTGAAGTCAGCTTTTTCTGAAATTATTACAGCTGCTCTGTCTGTCTTCTGATTGGTGTTAGCATGGTATATCTTTCTCTACCTCTTTACTTTAAAGCTATTTGTGCATGTATATTTAAGATGGGTTTCTTGTAGACAACATATAGTTGGGTCTTTTATTATTATTATTCACTCTGATAGTCTCTGTCGTTGAACTGGTGTAATTAGACCATTGATGTGTAAAGTGATTATTGATTGAGTTGGATTAATATCTACCATATTGGTTACTATTTTCTAATTATTGCCATTCTTTTATGTGTCTTTTGGAGGGTGGCATTTTATTCTTTTTCTGCCTTCTTTGGTTTTAATTGAGAATTTGGTATGGTTCCATTTTTCCTCCTTTCAGAATATCCATTATACTCTTTTCTTTCCTTGCTTTCCTGGTCACCTTGAGTTTGCAATATACACTTACAGCCAATCCAAGTCCTCTTTCAAATAACACTACGTCACTTCTCAGTAGTACAAGTACCTGATAACAGAGTATTCTCAACTCCTCCCTCCCATCCCTTATAACATTGCTGTCATTCACTGCACTTACCCATAATCTATAATCACCAAATATATCGCTGCTATTATTAATTTGAAAAACTTGTTAACTGTTAGATCAATTGAGAATAACAAACATAAATGAGTTAATATTACTTTCAGTGATTTCTTCTCTAATGCTCTTCCTTTCTTTATGTCGATCATAGTTTCTGATCTATCATTTCCATCTTTCTGAAGAATCTATTTTAACATGTCTTGCAAGGGCAGGTCGATTGGTCACATGTTCCCTCAATTTTTGTTCATCTGAGAAAGTCTTTCTCCTTCACTTCTGAAGGGTAGTGTCACTGGAAAAAGAATTCTGTTCTGGTGTTTCTTTCTTTTAGCATTTTAGCTATTTCGCTGCACCCTTGTCCTGTGTGCACAGTTTGGAAGAGAAGTTTGATGTCATTTTTATCTTTGCTTCTCTACAGGTTAAGAGTTTTTTCCTCTGGCTTCTTTCAAGATTTTTTCTTTGTTTTCTGCAATTCTAATACAATATGACTAAGTATCGAATTCTAGCATTTTCTTTCGATTCTTTCTTAGTGTTTCCATTTCTCTGCTTAAATTACCTATCTGTTCTTCCATATTTTCCTGGCTTTCCTTTAGAACCCTTTGCATATTAACCAAAGTTTAAAAAAATTGTTTTCTGGTCTGATAATTTCAACAAGTCTGCCATAGCTCAGCCTGGTTCTGATGCTTGCCTTGTCTTTTCAAACCGTGTATTTTGTGTTTAGAATGTGTTTTAATTTTTTGTTGAAAGTGAGATATGATGTACTTTTTAAAAGAAAGTGAGGTAATCAAGCTTTAATGTGAGGTTTTGTATTTATCTGCCTAATGGTTGGGCTGTACTTTCTGTTTGCTATAGCTGTCATTATCAGAGGCTAAAATTTCCTCTGGTGTCCTTGTTTTTGTCTGCCATGTTGTCTTTGGGTTTCCTTAAAGACTTCTTCTTAAACAGAGCTTTTAAGATACACAGTCCTGTCAGTTGCATTCCCTGTCATTTTACAGGAATGCTATTGATGTAGTTGTAAGTTGCAGAAGAGGGGAAGCATCATACAGTCCTCTGATTTATTCTCAGTTTTTCAGTTGGCCTCTGCACCTGGGCTGTGACCTTCACAAGTGATTCTCAGTTTTGTATTGTTTTATCCCCTTAGGTGGCACAGGAAGGCTAGGACAGGTTGGAGTTGGGAACTTCCTGTCCCCTAGGTCAGTTAGTCGCTGGTGAAACCCAGTCAGTTAGGTTCTGGTAAATAGTTTCTCCTGAGTAAAGACTTTCTTAAGACGAACAAAATGCTCTGGGCATGTTTGTAAATGGCTGCTTTCCTCCTCCCCCTGCAGGAAGTACGAAGAGAGTCTTCTCTGACCTTCACTGCGAGAATCTGGTAGGGCTTCTGGAGGTAAAACTCATGAAAGTATGGAGGCTCCTTTAAGATGTGGTCTCACTGGAGTTTTTACTCTCAAACTTGTCAACACTGAGCTTCCAAAAATGGATCAATTACGGTTTCGGTTCTCCAACCCCAGAACCATTCTCCATGGACTTTTCTGCTCCTGGGCTTATGCCCTGGTGAGTTGTGATTCTTTTCAACTTGGGGCAATGGTTTGCCCTATGATTTCAATTCTCTGACGAATCTTAGAATAGTTGTTGATTTTCAGTTTGCTCAGCTTTTTTCTTACTGTGTGGATGGGAGTGATGACGTCCAAGCTCTTTACATGCCAGACCAGAAACTGAAAGGCTTTTTCATGCTTTTTTATTTCTGAATAATATTCCACTCTATGTATATACATTTTGTTTATCCATCTGTCTGCTGATGGACATTTGAGTCATTTACACGTTTGGCTATTATGAGTAACGCTGCCATAAATATTTATGTACAAGTTTCTGGGTCAATGTATGTTTTCATTTCTCTTGGGCACATACATAGCAGTAAAATTGCTGTTTCTTATGACAACTCTATGTTTGATCATTTGAGGAACTGCCAGACTATTTTGGTATCACCTTTTTATATTTCTACCAAAAGTGTATTAGGTTTCTGATTTCTGCACATCTCTTTCTTTCTCTTTCACCAACACATTGTTATCTGACTTTTTTATTCTAGTCACCCCAGTGGGTATGTGGTGATCTCTCACTATGGTTTATGGTTTTAATTTGCATTTCCCTGATGACTAGTGGCTTTGAGTAGTTTTTTATGTACTTTTTGGCCATTTGAATATCTGCTATGAAAAAATGCCTATTCAGATATTATGTCCATTTTACGATTGGATTTTTAGGGGTTGAATTACTATAAGTCAGTTGCAAGAGTTCCTTATGTTTTCTAGATACAAACCCTTTATTAGTTACTGTTGCTTTGTTTCCCATGGATTTGTCAACACTTTTCCCCTGGGTGACAGAGCCACCAATGATTACTCAAAGCCCATCTCTTTTGAGCAGTGAGAAGCCCCAAAAGGGTTAATCTCCCAGGACCCTCAAGATAGAGGCATTCCTTCCATTTCTGAAATTAATCCTGAATTGGCTTCTCTTCTTGCATTTATTCTCCAGACCAGGAAGTTGCAGGAAGAGAACATAGATGGGTTTTTTGCTAAGTAAAGTTTAACAAGTTTAACAATAGAAGCTGGTAACATTCAGTAAAGCAAGCAAGGTGACATTCCATAGTGCAATTTGTAAGAAATTAAGTTGATCCTCCAACAAAAACTTGATCTTAGTAAACATTCTCTATCCTTACCACAATTTCCCAGTATATTTACATATCAATCAGTAACCTGTCTGCCGTTGAACCAGTAACCTTGTTGTGTTACAATTTTTTATCTTACAACAGAGACTATAGCCTGGGGAAAATTTCCTGTCTTTTGCAATGTCAACATTTTATATGTACTTTTACGAAGCTAGGCTAAACCTGAAATTGCAAGGCTTTGGAAAACCAGGGCCTGTGAAATGCATTTGCTTTATGTATACTCCACATCTCACCCATTTTATTTATTTAAAAGAAGCAAAAGCTATAGATCAGGCTTTCACAGTTAAGACAAAGGTATTTAAAGCAAAGTTAGTATTATTTAGCATAGCAAGTTTTTAAAATTTACTTCAGGTGAGGACTGATGATGTCATTGTCTTTTAGGGCAGTTGCATCAGCATCATCCCAGGTGCTGTGAATTGGGCCTTATTACCAGTTGTTGAAACTCCAGAATGGGATTCTGCTCCATACAGTAGCTGATTTTGAGTCCAGAGAGTTTGTTGATGCGCAACTGTCCAGGACATCACTGTTTCCAAAGCATCTAGTTTTTGTAAAAGTTTTTGATTAATTATAAGTCTTTTGTTTAAGAACAGGATGTTTTATTCAAGTTACAAACACCTTTTTTTAAGGCCAAGAAAGTTTAAAGAACTGCTTTTGTAGACCAGATATTATTTCCCCCTTTAGGATTAAAGCATTTTTTATTAAAGCACTGATGATTAATATTTTGATTGAAAAGGCCTTACTTTTTTGTATAGATTCCCCAGCACCGGGAAAGCTGATTTCCAGGTTGTCCGTTCCCATGTTGGGGGGAAGATGAACAGCAGCAAGATGAAGCAGGAGTTAGGCCAAATTAAGGAAATATGAAAGAAGGGTCAGCAACTTAGTAGTGAGACATATTATCTTATATCCAAAGTTTTCAATTATACCCTGTTATAAAGAGAAAGAGAATTAATTTTTATTGAACTTATAAAAAGTTATATTGTTATAATAATTATAAGGATACTTAAATTTATTAAATTTGGGGGGACCAAATAGGGAGAGAACAAAGTTTCTATCTCTGTTTTAAATGATATTTTACCAAACTGTTGTCAGTTATAGGTAGCTTAGAGAGAGAGTTTTTTTAAATTTGGAAATCAAAACATTAAGAGAACCAGCAGTGTTTTAAAATAAGGAAATTGTAAAAACCCATAATTCCTTTTAATTAGTTCATTAATTAACTTTTATTGTTTTGATCTTTGTGAACAATTCCAAAATCCATTGGTTTCTTTATTAGAATTTTGGAAATTTAGTTTAAAGGTATGAACTTAAAGTTTGTCAGGAAACTGTACCTATTAGAGTTTTTTCATGAAACATTTGAAGACATAACATTTTAAAATTATAATTGAACCAAGATTATGACCAGTAGCATTTATATTAAGACACAGATTTTTAAGAACCTTACAATATTTTGGAACATATATTCATAACATTGTTAGTACTGACAATACTTTCCCATATACTCTAATTTATTAAATAAGCCAATTAGTTTTGATATATTTCTTATATATCCTTTGAGAAGCTCCAGGGCCCTTGGAACTCCTTAAAGTTAGTTTAAACTAAAAGTTTGAGGTCTTAGAATTTAGTCTTCGAAAGTCTTGTCAAATAACAAAAGGTTTAAACCATTTAGTTGAATAAGATCACAAATCACTACAAAAAATAAAACCCAAGTGACAAAGGATTTTAAAGGCAGAGAGCACAAGAAATTATTATGAAATAAGTTTTTTAAACCATTATTTAAAGGAAAAAGAAAACCTTTTACAATTTTGTATTAAGAACAGTTAAGTGAGAACACATTTAGTAATCCTGTTTGATTAGTAAACCCAGGCAGCAATGTGTGCTGATAAGAATATTTTTATGTAATTAAAGGTTAGTAAATAGGCGTCCATGTGTCATAGCAGATTACATAAATTCCAGTTTGAGTCTTAGCTATTTCTACCAAATAAATATTTATAGTTTCCCAGCCAAAAATCTTGCTGTAAAATCTATACCCCTATAAGCTAATGCTAACTAGGGCCTATGTAATATTGGGCATAGGTTTCCTTTCACTAGCCATCCTGGGTCTCAGGTTTCCATGTGGCATTTAGGGCCATGTGGAGCTTAAGACAGAGGTCAGTATTTACAAAGATAATGTCTAAAAGATGTTGTTTCTCTCAGCATGGCCAGTAGGCAGAGCTTAGATAACGGGGAGACATATTGACATAGAGACAGATTTAGGTAAAAGGTTTAAATCAAATTTTGAAAATATATTTACTTTGTCAAAACTTTAGAAAATTTAAGTCATGTGAACTTGAAAAGTATGCTTATTTATTTAATGAGCACTCATTAATTATAAGGAAATTTGGTACCATGTAGACAGTATGAATACACATACAGACATGAACATGTAGCGATAACATACAGCTTACATACACATATATGCAGACATAAACAACAAGAACAAATAAGGATTTTATAGGTTTTGTTTAAAATGTAATAAAAACTCACTAGTATAAAGGACAGTCAGATTTAGATTGCGCTTATTTTTAAAGACTTATTGGTGAGGCATCACCCTGTTTTAAAGAACACAAGGAAAAGAATTTACATTGTAAAGCAAAGTATGCAAGCCTTTTCAAGAAGATACAGAGAGGATTTTCTTCCTTTTAAGAAAATAATATAAAATTCTACAACAGGATTTTGTGAAGGAATACGTAGATTATCCCAGAAGAAAATTTAGAAGTCTGTTTAAGATAACCAGCTAGATCCCAGAAAATTTGAGACCATTTAGTTAAACATGTAGATTTTAGTTTAGTTTTTGTTTCTTAAATGAGTTGCTGAGCTTAAGGGCTGAGCTATTGAAATCTATTTGACTGCTGATTTTTAAAAATTTACCCCAGGTCAATTTGGAGCTTGTTGTTATTATTTTTATTACTGGTGGTCTGATGTGTACCATCCCCAGTGAGATGGATTGAGGTGTGATAGCGAGGCATTGAAATTTTGGGAGCAGATTCAATTCCTCATCTGGCCTGGGGTTTTCACATAAGGTTTGATAGCCTTAGCAGGAATCCATAGAGGGCCTGTGGGTGAAAGAACAGATGCATACCCTCTCCCACATGTTAACAATTCGACAGGTCCCAATCATTGTGGTCCCGTTGGCAGGTGATGGTATAAAACAAAGGGTTTAGTTCTCTTTTTAGGAGGTAGAAAGTTTCTTTCTGTGGCCATTAATTTTTTGGAATTACAGTTTAAAAAATTTAGTGTAAACAGAGCTTTAAAGACCTGTTCATGAAGGGCCATTCCTATATTTATATTATCCTTCCTTTGTTTACTTATTTGAGATTGTGGAAGGCCATTAGCTCTTTCAACAATTGCCTGGCCAGTGGGGTTAAATGGGATTCCTGTGACATGTTTGATGTTCCACTTGTCACAGAATACTTGAAAGACTTTGGAGGTGTATGCTGGTCCATTATAATTTGGAATCCCCGTGGTAGCAAAGGCAGAAAGACAATGCTTTTTTTAACATGTTTAGCAGTTTTTCCTGTTTGGGCAGTGGCATGAATAAGACCAGAGTAAGTATCAACAGTAACATGTCAATATTTATGACATCCAAAAGAGGAATAATGACTGACTCCCGTTTACCAAATTTTATTACCTTTTATTCCTCAAGGATTAACTCCTCCAGGGAAATTAGATTTAGAAAACCTCTGACAATTGGGACAAGCACAAACGATATCTTGAGCTTTCCTATAAGAGACTTGGTGCATGTTAGCTAAAGCTCATGTACCCTGATGAAAAACCTGATGAGAATCAATAGCTTTCTGTAAAACATTATTACACATAAAGTGATTAGCCATATCATTTCCAATTGATAAAGGAACAGGAAGACCAGGATTGATAATATCAGGTTCATACCCAGTAAGTACTTGACAACGGTGTCTTCCCCTAGTGAGTAGCTGAATACATTGTTCTAATTTAGTATATAATTTCCTTTTTTTGTTGATGGGGTAAGGAAACCCATTCAATGACTCCTATCTGAGGAAGAAACTGACAAAGCAAACCTGTGGGACTATGTGCGGTATTCAAAATAATGAAATGAATGACTTGAGATTTAACAATATGTGTTACTTGTCTGGAATGTAGAAAGGATTTAGTCTGTTTTAATTTTAATTTTGCTTCTTCAGATAAGTAATGAGGGGAGGACAGATCAGGGTCTCCCTTCGAGGTATTAAACAAACGTTGTAATTGATAAGTAGGAACACCCATAGAAGGGTGGAGCTGGTTAATACAGCCAAGTAATTTTTGTAAATTATTTAGAGTAACAGGCTCCTGAATATAGAAAGATACATTTTGTGGCTGTATATTTCTCTGAGTGATTAAAATACCAAGGTATTTCCAAGGCTCCGTTTTTTTGTATTTTATCTGGAGCTGGTTGTAAACAGCATTACTAACTTGTTTGATTAAATGTAAATAAACTTGTGATAGCAGTTCTGGATTGTCATGAGCATTGTCAATTTGTCTCATTATAGCATCTTGAAGATGATTAATAAAATCTATATAAGGCTCAATGGGTCCCTGTCTAACAGTAGCAAAAGATTTAGTGGGAATATTCCAGGGACTATGCAATGGCTTTAAATGTCCCATTTGTAATGATTGTCTAACAAGTAAAGCAGCTTGATTTAATTTCACCAGGGGTCCACTGTGATTTGAATGGTTGGAGTGTGGCCGTGGCCATCGTGATAAGTTTTGAAGGACATGTCCCAGTATAACTATCATATTGAGCAAGGGGGTCTTGGCCCCATAGAGTTCAAGGAAGAACTGGAACAGAAGGCACAATGGAGGCAGTTTGTCCTCCGGGACCAGTACACAACAAAGGATTTTTACTTTCATAAGGGATTTTGAAACCGTCTAATCCAGTAAGTGTCACTGGGAAAGAAGTTACTTTCTATAATGGAGTCCAATCCCTTTTAGCAATTATGGTAACATCAGCCCCTGAATCTGTAATTAATTTTTGTTCAATAGATAATGTCAATAGTGGCTGAGTCTTATCTAATCTTTGTATCCAAAACACATCAGGGGAAGCAAGAGGTTGAAGTTTAGATTTTGTTTCAGGAATTTTTTTCCAAGCTTTTATGGCTGTTCTAGTTGTTTGGTCAAGTAATGCCAGAGACCAGCTCCACAAGATTCGTTGCACCTGAATAGGTGGTGTGGATTCGGTGAAAAAAAGAAAGACATGGACCACAGATGTCTAGTGCAAGTGTGGACAATAACCACGTGAATTTTGTTTTATTTATACCTTTTTACTTATATTTTACATAATGATTTATCTTTTAATCAAAACATTTCTTATTTCATTTCTATTGAAAAGGAAAAGTCAAGATGTTCCAAAGCACCCATACTCTGACAAAAACATCTACTCATGCATCAATAGTTCACCCCAAAGCCTGTGGCTTGCGGCCAGGAAACTATACAATAGCAGCATGCTTGGCTTTAAACGTCAGGCCTTTGGTCTGAGTGTAAATCTTTAACCTTCTTAGCTTGCATTTTAACCCTTTTTAAATCTTACTTACTTACTATACTTGATTTTAATAACATTGATGAGTTATGTTTGACAATTGTTTATACTCTATATAATATAATCATTTTAATTTATAATCAAAATCACAATGTTTATAACATGATTTTTATCATAAAACTTAACTATAAATCTCTATTAAATTTTATGCTATTGATACAAGTTTTATGTTACAAACTGATTTAAACAAAACCTGTTAATATCAAAATTTGCACTTTTCTACTACCTAACTTATTTATCTTTGTAACAAAACTTCTCATCTCCCTGCCAAGAAACTCCAGGAACAGCACAGGGAACAAAGTGAAAAATTAAATGACCCTACTCAAATACACTGCGTCATTCTTATTATTACTATGGAATGACATGTTCTTGGTGAATCAAGTGTAGCAGTGGGAGTGGAGAAGGAACAAAGAAATCTGTAACTGGTTGTGATCAATTAGTTGTAAACACCACTGCACTTGGACCCACCGTCTCCCAAGGAGACATGGATTTATAGAAATTTAACATAATAACTTCATTCAACATGTACAAGAGCATGATCACAACTATAGAGCCAATTATTCTAGAATTATGGGTCAATGCACACACCACTAACAGGAAAGATCAACAACAAAATTAAATCAAGCCAACCCACACTCAGAACATGCATCAAAAACATCTTTAGTACAGACAATGCCCTTTAAATAAACCAATTAATTATGATACATATTTAACATTTTCTTTGAGAAACTCCAGGGCCCTTGGAATTCCCCAAAGCCATGCCAAGCCAAAAGTTTGGGCTTTTTAATTTTGGAAAGCCTTGTCAAGTAACAAAAGGTGAACAACAGGAAATTTTGTGGAGCCATGCCACACACAGGGGATCCCCCTGCAGCCTAGCTGAACAAGGGGTGTCGCTCCTCAGGCTCCCATGCTGTTCCTTATAGCAGGTTGACTCTTGACAAAGTAACATGTCTATACTAATCTGAACCTCATTTCATAAATTTTCAAGTGAAATAGCACGTAAGGCTTCCCGATATTTTTGTAGCCATACAGTATATTGAGCAGGTGTTAAAACAGTTTTTCCAAGTGTTTCCCAACCCCAAGCAGTCAAATTATACCCATTAGCAATTGATTATAAGTATCCCTTAGTAAAAGCACTATGTAAGCCATTTTCTGTGATGCTCTTTTAAATCTTTCAAACAAGGAGAATGGGAGGTTTTCATGTCTTGACTGAGTCCTAGTTCTTACAACAGGAAAGACATGACGAGCATCAACTCCCATGTTATGTCCTTCCTTAAGACAGGACTCCATCAAGGGAATAAATGAGTTATTTGCCTCCAAATGTGGGGGTGCAGGAAGAGGAGGAGGAGGTGAGGATCGTTTTTCATCCTCTTTAATGGCATAAATGTGTTTTTGACTTGTTAAGGTTATGAATAATTTTTTTTAAATTTTATTTTGTCGATATACATTGTGAGTGATTATTGTGAGGTTATGAATAATTTTTAAAGCAATTCAACATGATTTTCAAACCACTATAATCCAATAATAATTTAATTAGATGATGGTTAGTTACTTTATAACCTACTGCCTTAAGGAGACATAGAAGGACTGAACTATGTTGAACTTTCCTCTTAGACAGTAAAATAACCATAATCATAAGAATAGATAGAAAAATTGAGAGAGTAAGAAAGCAAAACTTCCAAGCAAAGCCCTAGCTAGACACTGCATCAGGCAGGCAATCGCTTAATCAAAACCCACCTCTGTGATCCCCTTTATAGGGTGAGTCCCCCTTACTGGGATTTCCCTTTTGAAGGGATGAGTAGCAGACATCCTTTTACTTTCTTTCGAAGGCTTGGCAGGTTGGTCTCTTATCCTTAGACCCAGAATTTGTCACGTTGGGGTCACCATTTGTTGTTTTGCCTCCGATAGATTTGTCACCCCTTTTCCCCTGGGTGGCAGAGACACAAAAGAATACTCAAAGCCCATCTCTTCTGAGCAGTGAGAAGCCCCAGAAGGGGTTAATCTCCTGGAACCCTCAAGAGAGAGGCATTCCTTCCATTTGGGAAATTAACCACAAGTTTGTGTTCTCGTCCTGCATTTACTCTCCAGACCAGGAAGTTACAGAAAGAGAACATAGATGGGGTTTTTGCTAACTATAGTTTAGCAAGTTTAACAATAGAATCTGGTAACATTCAATAAAGCAAGCAAGGTGACATTCCATAAGGCAATTTATAAGAAGTTAATTCAATCCACCAACAAAAGCTTGATCTTAGCAAACATTCTCTCTCCTACTGCAATTTCCCAGCATCTTTACATATCAATCAGTAACTT